>NW_026873586.1:0-14916 GCF_032173495.1 Musca vetustissima | reverse complement strand
ACTTCAATACGCTGTGCAAAAATTTGTACCAATCGGCCTAAATCTGACTCTTTGGTGCACCATCTACATAAAAAACGGAGGAAACTATATATGGGAGCTATATCTAAATCTGAACCGATTCCAACAAAACTTCGCTTACATCGATCTGGACCTAATTTAGTAATCTGTGCAAAATATTGTCTCAATCGGACCAATATTGGCAGTATGGTGCTCCATTGCCATAAAATCCGACAAAACTAGATATGGGAACTATATCTAAATCGGAACCGATTTCAAGAAAACTTCACAGACATCAATCTGGATCTAACTCAGTACTCTGTGCAAAATTTTGTGCCAATCGGACAAATATTGGGAGTTTTTTGCATCATTCACCAAAAATCGGTCGAAACTATATATGAGACCTATATCTAAATCAGAACCGATTTTAACAAAACTTCGCAGATATAAGTCTGGACCTAATTCAGTACTCTGTGCAAAATTTTGTCCCAATCGGACAAATATTGGGTGTTTGGTGTATCTTTCACAAAAAATCGGACGAAACTATATATGGGAGCTATATCCAAATCTGAACCGATTCCAATGATTCCATACATACCAGACCTATTTCAGTACGCTGTGCTAAATTTTGTCTTAATCGGACAAACATTGGCAGTATGGTTTTCCATTTGAATAAAATCGGACGACACAAATTTCATCCAAAACGGATCATAAATGCTACCGGTACATTGTTCACAAAAATACATTTAGATATAGCTCCCATATATTTATGTAAATGGTACTACCAAAGTCTCTATATATCTTTCGGTTTGCACGAAATATGACACAGCGTAATGAATTAGGTCTAGAATGATGTGTGTTAAATTTCGTGAAATCGTTGAAATCGGTTTTAGATATAGCTTCTTTTTCTGACCAAATGAAATAAATTAGTATAGGTTGCAGAATGACATGTTTATGGATCCAATTTCATTTTGCTGGTATCATATAGTCGGCCCCGTCCTACTTTACTACTTTCCTTACTGTTTTATTTTTTTTTTTTTTTTTTTTGAAAAAAATTTTATTTATGTGTTTTAGATGCGAAATTTTTTATTATTATCTTCAAATTATTGATGATGTTCTTTTTTTATTTTGACGGATGGCACTATTATATAAAATTTTTCAAATAAAAATTATATTCACAAACATTTGTATTTGGTACTTTGTTGCTTTGTAAACCGTGACCCGCAATGTTATATCATTTTACGGTTGTAAAGCTCAAAAATTGGATTCCTGGCCCATAGTGCAGAGCCAAGCATGTACTCTTTTGAATGCATTTGATATTTTTGGAGACGGACAGCAGAATTATGTCAATTTATTTTCTTACCCTTTGAATCTTCAAGTGATTATATACAAATGTACAAGTCTTCATCCGCTTGAAAAGCAGAAAAAATTTAAATCGGGAATTGGGGACCTTAAAATGTTTTCGTTTTAAGTGGCTCAATTTCAATGTGAATTATTATATTTTATATACACCAAAAAAACAGTTACACATTTTGAAATGATGAATTTGTTATTTAATAGCTATTACTTACATGTATAAGAATACACACGTACCTGAAAATAACAAAAACAAGTGAAAAAGCGTTAAGTTCGGCCGGGCCGAACTTTGGATACCCTCCACCATAGATATACTGACAGGTACTTAAAATGAAAATATAGGGAAAATAAAAAAATGAACATATTTCGACATTTCCACAAACCAGTTATGTAAAACACAATGTAAACTATAAAACAAATTTCAGAAATTTTTAATGGATTAATTTTTAATACACGGTTAAAATGGTTCTAGACCCCATGTTCCTTTGGACCAAATTTGTTTCAGAAAATTTTGATTTCATCCAAACTTTGGCCATCTTATAATTTCTTCCAAACTTAGTTCAAGTTTGATGATGGGGAATACGGGTCCACTCCTTCTGGTACCTCTCACGCAGGGGCTAGGTCTAACTACGGGTTATAGTTCATATATAGTTCATTAGCGAACCTTACGTTCTAGTTTTTTATCTCGATATCCTCCGCAGGTGATATGATTACAACAGAGTCTTAGAACCAAATCCAAAACGCGAAACAGATTGCATAACTATTTTAATATAAAAAAGGGGGTTATATGGGGACTACCCCAAAAAGGGGGTGCATATCAATAATTTTTTGTAGGGAAATTTGTTACCATATACGACTACAAAATACCAAATTTCGGGGAATTCGGTTGAAAAACGTGCTCAAGAACATCAAAATAGCGAAAATTGGGGGTACCCTTATATGGGGGCTACCGGAAAAAGTGGACCTATATTTATAATTTTTAGTGGGGAAATTTGGTACCTAATAAGAACCCAATGTACCAAATTTCAGCGAATTTGGTTGAAAACCGCGCTCAAGAACCCTAAAATACCGAAAATTGGGGGGTACCCTTATATGGGGGCTACCCGAAAAATTGGACCTATATTTAAAATTTTTCGTGGAGATATTTGGCACCCAATAGGAACCAAATGTACCAAATTTCAGCGAAATCGGTTGAAAAACGCGCTCAAGAACCCCAAAATACCGCAAAATTGGGGGTACCCTTATATGGGGGCTACCAGAAAAAGTGGACCTATATTTATAATTTTTTGTGGAGATATTAAGTACCCAATAAGAACCCAAATTTCAGCGAATTCGGTTGAAAACCGCGCTCAAGAACCCCAAAATACCGAAAATTTGGGGGTACCCTTATATGGGAGCTATGCCTAAACGTGGACCGATAAAGCCCATCTTCGAACTTGACCTGCCTGCAGACAAAAGACGACTCTATGCAAAATTTTGGCGATCTATCTCCATTCGTTTAGACGCTAGAGTGATTACAACAGACAGACAGACGGACAGACGGACAGACGGACATGGCTATATCGTCATAGAATTTTACGCTGATCAAGAATATATATACTTTATAGGGTCGGAAATGATTATTTCGATGCGTTACAAACGGAAAAACAAAACTAATATACCCTCCATACTATGGTGGAGGGTATAAAAAAATATTAATATATAACAAGAATAAAATATAATAAAATCGAAAACTAATTTAAAAGATTATGTATTACTATATAAAAACTGCAGTCAAATAGGTTTTACTTGGCCTCATTCATGAATCTATTAATTGAGGTTTATTTTTTTATATAGTTAAACTATATTACATCATTATAAGATAAGTTATTAATTATAGGCAAATTTTATAATAAAGCTCATACGAACAAAAACATATTTCTTTTATTTCCGTTGTTCATATAAAAAAAAGAAAAACCTCTTCAAAATCCTTTAAACAACATATTTTTCTATCATCATTTTTTTTGGCGAAAAACTCATTTAACGCCAATTAATTACCAATTTTCCACAAATTAACTATAAACATTTTACCGACAAAGTTATAACACTTTAGCCAGCAATAAAAACTCCAGCAATTGCTGTTGTTGTTGTTGCTGATGGTCATAATAATTTCGAACGAGTGAGCGAACATCAACTCTAAATGGGCGATGGGATGCATCCTAAAATTAAAGTAACAATTAACTGCAATTAAATATTTAACAGATTTATGGGCAACAAAATAGACTGGATGTTGGATGCTATTGCTTTACCGTCCGTCAGTCAGGCAGCCAGTTGGGAATTCTATAACACACACCGAAATAGGCTTTGACAATTGCCGCCGCCGTATATAGAGTGAATTGAAATATAAAATTTGCAATTTTCATCTAAATGTTTTAACAACAATTCGCACACACACATATATTGTTGTGGGTGTGTATTTGTGTGTGGTAATTCTCATGCGAATTGTATGCGTGTTTGTTGTTGTGTGCATTGGTGGTAATGCCGTATATATAAAATAAAATACATTTAAATACTTCATTGCACTCACACACACACGCACACAAACATATTGAAAATATTTTCACATAAATTTAAACATTACGTTGTAATTTTTATGTTATAAAATTTATGACTTTTTGTCCGGCTCTATAAAATGTACTCTATTTTAATAATCTTTTTTATATTGTTTTTATATTCGCTGAATGTTTTTTTCCGGAGTTTGTTTCAATTCGAAATGGGTAACAGTGGGGGAATTTGGGAAAGGATAAAGTTGGAACCCCGAAACTTTGTGAGTTTTTCATATACAAAATCACAAAATTTCAGATTATATTTGGTAGGTATTAGGTATGATAAAATAGGTCCTAAGAATCCGGGAAGAGAATCAGACATACCATGCCACTGTATTTTAGCCTATGTGGTTAAGCTAGAAGGAATTTTTTGAACAGTGGCAATTGTTTCGGAATAACGACAGAACAGCATGCTGTTGGATTTCATCTATAAATAGTCGTTAATAATAAACCTGGGAAATATTTCATGAGGTTCTTAGCATTAACTCTGACAAACCATATTCAGATCAAACCATATTCAGACAGAGAACATATGTGCTCACTACAAGCAGACTGTTGTTGGAGGTGTATGGGTATCGGAAGTAAGTCCATCATTAGCATGTATCTGACCAATGATGTAGAGTGAATTAGTAGCTGAAATACAAAACAGATATAAATGAGTCCTCCTAGATCTTTGATGGGTTTAGGATGTCATTTAGTCTATGATGTTTAGATCCAGAGTTATCTAATTAGATTAAGATATGCGTTCTGGAAGGAGTTCGAAAGAAATCATCCTCAATAGTACATCGCACAAAAATCTTTGGTGCACTATTTACATTGAATCCAAATTATTTTCAATTCAGTTCACAAATAAATTTTCGTGTCAATAGGAAAATATATATGAGATATATATCTAATCGGAAGCGATTTTCACGAACTTCAAGAGGGCCAAACGTCGGTAACGATCCAAAACCAGCTTCGGAACGAAACTCGGAGCGCATATACGGCTTAGACGTTTCTGAAGTAAAATAAATAGAAATTTAGTAATCAATCACACACAAACGGCACTATGTTTAACCTGATGTGATGTTCTCCTACGACATCTAATCCAAAAGCATCCATCCATGTAATTTAAAAAAAAACATCCATAACCAAATAGACATACAAATCTTCTCTTAATGTATACTTTTTGCAGGTCTCCAATCATTATTTCAAGTATCGAGGATTTAGTCGAACTACGGCCATGGATACGTAGAGTCTTTAGAAAGAAGATGAACGTTAAATACTAAAAAAGTCGTCTTCCCATTAAAATTTTCTGCAATGATGTCTGACCTTCATCAAACAGACCTTCAGAGATCTCGCTGAGATCATCGTGATGGTTTTTTTCGGTTGGGATAGAGTGGAATTCAAGTGGATTAAAACTTCTCTAATATTCACATTCAGCATTTTGACTCCCCGATGTACACCATGGTTAAAGTTAAATGAACATTATTAAAGTGACTCTAATTATCGTCCGCATTGGTATGGCACGCCGATAATTTCAGGAAACGAAGAGGAGCACTCAATAACTCCTTGTGATTAGAAATACTTTAGTGTTCAAATGATATGTATATAAGTTTAATCGGGTTATTAAAACCGGCACAAAATCGGTCAGTATTTGTCTCCCACGAATAAACCTGTTTATCACAATGAGATATTTTAATGGTGAAACCAATGAGCGGAGCAGTATAGTTAGACAGAGCCGACCATATGATACCAAACACAACTACCAATTCTAATTTTCTGCAGATCTACATTCCGAGCCTGGGCGATACTTTGCGATATTTTCACCCTCTTAATTGATTAGTGGTCAACAGATCCTCTTTCTTAACCACGCATATTTTCGGAATCATGTTTTTCCAGAGTAAACATTTACGCTTTACGATTTAAATTTGGTTATGTTACACTCAAATGTTTTGGGCCATTTGAACCTAAATAAATGGTTGGTCAGATTCTTTCTTATTGGAAAGTATATGATGTTCGGCTTACAATAGTGCCTCTAGGGCCACTAGAAAACCATACAGTTATTGGTACATTCCATCCCGTAAATATCATCTGATCATCACCGAAATTTGTTAATGTCGTCCTTTACCATAATTTTTGTTAAATTTCATAGCGTTCCGCGCAACATCTCGGGTCTATGTCCTCCAGGTTAGGATATGTACGCCATAGAGTGTAAATTTTGTAATTGTAACAAAAGTCTGGGTCCGTTTGATCCGCTTAATATTAACCGATCTTCATCAAAACAGTCATGTTTATTCCATGGTCAGACCCCTTCCTCTGTGTAAATTTCCATGATTTTCGGGAAATTTACTCTAGAGCGACCAGAAAAAAAGACCAAAATAAAGTTGCAGGGATCTTCTTCCAGAATCCATCCTGCATACAAAATTTCGTGACGATTGGTCCATAACTGTTGTGTTTACAAATTATAATGGACAGTTGGACACACATGTCTAGACCGAATCAGCTAGTCGAGATATGACGATCGATACACTAAAAGGTGGGTCCAATATTTCGCTGCGTTAAAAACTCTTAGGACCACACAAAGTTTTAATACCTTGACAACATAGTTGTGTAGGGTATCAAAATGCATTGCGCCATAACTGAAAAATTTGACCTATGGCGAAAGGATTTTTTCACCCCCAGAACATGACCTAGATTTTGTCTCACATTGTCATAAATTTTAATATCCTATGCAGCACCTGGAAATATAGCTGTTATTTGGAAGGCAAGAATCATATTTGTAGACAATTTTTGACGTAGTCCCTAACGTCCCGCATAATTCCCTGTATTTTGAAAATCTAAGCCTAATTTCTGGCCTAAGTGTCTGTAGTTTTTTCAGCGAAGACATGGTGAGGCTGGCACGCAATGTTGGATTTGCGACTAATACGACGAAAACTAACGCCTTACAAATTATCAACATCAGTACATAAAATATAATGGTACAAGACCAATTAATTCTGCAATCTAGAAAGCACTGTACCAATAAATTTTATGCTAAATAAAGCGAGATGAGAATTTGAACGACTGCAAGATGTATGGTGAGGCTTACCTATATCCACACAAAAGCTACAGATATTCATAAGCAAATGCCTAATACAGAATATTCCATTCCAACACCATGAATTACGTAGAGCTATAGAACCTATCAAACCAGAAACCCATTCAAAAGCATACCATATCCTATGAACTAAGACGAAATAACATTACTTAGGAAAATGCAAAAACAACGCTACTAACCGAGTAAGATGACGATGCTTTGTGGAAGCCCTGTACTCTCAAGACGAGGAACAGGAATATTTACTTAATAGTACTCCAAAAAGGAAAACTCACCCACTGTTAATCCCATCAATTTGTTGTAGAACAAGATATTTTGTTATTGTTGCTGTGTGGTAATGTATCAGAAGTATGGAATGTGTGAATGTTTTCAAATTTTATGATGCTTCCTTTTTCACACATACACACACCGAGAGACATACAACCACATACACATGTACAAAGACACACATTAGCATTCACTCATTCGTACATACATACCAACATATGACTATATTCATATTTAATAAATTATTAACGAATTGATGAATGTACGAAAAAAATAATGAAATATGTATGGCAAACATTTTATATGTGTATATTCAACCGATGAATCCTAAGAGTTGTCGCATTTTTGGAGGACCAGTAAAATGAAATTGGATCCATAAACATGCCATTCTGCAACCTATACTAAATTTTTGCAACATATACTAAATTACTTATTTTAAAATAGGACGGAAATATACATAAAAGCTATATCAAAATCTAAACCGATTTCATCGGAACTTGTCCCAAGTTATGTTATACTAATTTCAGTATGTTTTGTGCATATCAGAAACATTTTAAGATCTTGGTGCATCATTTACTAAAAATCGGGAGATAATATATATGGTAGCTCTATCCAAATTTAAGCCGATTACACCAAAACTTTCCAAATTTTAGGGACTTTGATAAAGAATGATATATAAGGACTTTGTTATACCATTTAATTAAGTCGGCCGAAAATATATGTGGGAGCTATATTTAAATCTGAACCGATTTGCATGAAATTTAACACGCATCGCTCTAGACTTAATTCAGTACGCTATGCCAAATTTCGTGCAAATCGATGGATATATAGGGGCTTTGGTGCACTATTTACCTAAAATCCGACGAAAATATATGTGGGAGCATTATCTAAATCCGAACCGATTTTCATGAAATTCAACACGCATCGGCTTTGGTGCACTATTTACCTAAATTCGGATGGAAATATATATGGGAGCTATATCTAAATCTTAAACGATTTTCACGAAATTTTACACACATCTTTCTAGATTTAATTCAGTACGCTATGCCAAATTTCGTGCAAATCCAAGGATATATAGGGACTTTGGTGCACTATTTACCTAAAATGGGAGGAAAATATATATGGGAGCTATATCTAAATCTGAACCGATTTTCACGAAACTTGGCACACATCATTCTGGACCTAATTCAGTACTCTATGCCGAATTTCGAGCAAATCGAATGATATATAGGGACTTTGGTGCACCATGTACTTTAAATCGGACGAAACTATATATGGGAGCTATATCTAAATCTGAACCGATTTTCTCAAAACTTGGCACACATCGTTCTGGACCTAATTCAGTACTTTGTGCCAAATTTCATGCAAATCGAAGAATGTAGAGGGAATTTGGTGCCCCATTTACCTTAAATCGGACGAACCTATGTGTGGGAGCTATGTCTAAATCTGAACCGATTTTCTCGAAACTTGGCACCATTCGTTCTGCACCTAATTCAGTACTCTATGTCAAATTTCATGCAAATCGAAGGATGTAGAGAGACTTTGTTGCCCAATTTACCTTAAATCGGACGAACCTATATATGGGAGCTATATCTAAATCTGAACCGATTTTCTCGAAACTTGGCAGACATCATTCTAGACCTAAATGTTTAGGCTGTACCAAATTTCGTGCAAATCGAAAGATATATAGGGAATTTGGGGCACCATTTACATGAAATCGGACGAAACTGTGTATGGGAGCTATATCTTAATCTGGACCGATTTTCTCGAAACTGGGCAGACATCATTCTAGGCTCAATTCAGTACGTTATGCCAAATTTCGGGCAAATCGAAAGACATATAGGGACTTTGGGGCACCACTTGCATGAAATCGGACGAAACTATATATGAGAGCTATATCTAAATCTGGACCGATTTTCTCGAAACTTGGCAGACATCACTCTAGGCTGAATTCAGTACGTTATGCCAAATTTCGTGCAAATCAAAAGATATATAGGGACTTTGGGGCACCATTTACATGAAATCGGACGAAACTATATATGGGAGCTATATCTAAATCTGGACCGATTTTTACGAAACTTGGCAGACATCATTCTAGACCTAAACGATTAGGCTGTACCAAATTTCGTGCAAATCGAAAGATATATAGAGTCCGTTTACATTAAATCGGTTAAATATATATATGGGAGCTATATCTAAATCTGAACCGATTTTTACGAAACTTGGCAGACATCATTCTAGACCTAAATGATTAGGCTGTACCAAATTTCGTGCAAATCGAAAGATATATAGGGACCGTTTACATTAAATCGGTTAAATATATATATATATATATATATGGAGCTATATCTAAATCTGAACCGATTTTTCCCAATTTCAATAGGGTTCGTCCTTGGGCCAAATAAGGGACCTATGCTAAATTTCATCCAATTCGGATTATAAATGCGACCTGTACTTTGTTTACAATTTTACATCGACAGACAGACGGACGGACGGACGGACATGCATAAATCGACTCAGAAAGTGATGCTATGCATATTCTCAAAAGGAACCATATGTCTAGGCCAAACAACGAGACGCACAACATAATTTCCCAAAGAGGGGGGACATAAACGTACATTCAGTTTCATTCCATTATATGTCTTTGTAAATGTAATTCGGAGGTCTTAAACGCCTAAAAGTAGGCCCTGAAAACATAATTTAAAAAAAACCACGCCTGAAAGTATACCTTGAAATTTAATTTTGAAAAATCCACACCTGAAAGTATACCTTGAATTTTTTTTTTTTAAATCCACACTCGCATGGCGAAAATATTCTTGGAATGCAACATGCAGTTGGCAGGAAACACTCCGCTCGAACCTTCCCGATATGATTTAGAGATCTAACTCTTCTTGCTATTGTTAGCGTGATATGATAAAGAGAACCAGATATACACTGAACGTGTGTTTGCTGAATTCCAGAGAAAAGGAAATATGCAGGAATGAAGAAAATACACACTTTACCATTTTAAGTTGGTCTGGCTTGGTGGCTCCAAGTTGGTTCTTCGGTGTGGTGGTCCTCTTCATTCGTATCCTCTCATCGTAGTACAGCTGTATTTCGTTTTACGGTCGTAGATTTCAGGTTTCTTTTCTCCCAGCGTTTTCTCCTTTAAATACTTGAGGTGTATGCATACACTTACAGGTAAATAAATACGCACACTCACAGTCACAGATACGTCATACAACTTTACAACCAATGTTGGAAATTGAGTGTCAGCTTCCCGGCCTGAATGAAAGTTCGTGTGTGTGAGTGGCCTTGTTATTCTTTCCATTTTCCCATTTGCTTTAACCCTACGGTCAATAACCAAAAAAGTATACGTAGATCAATAACCGTGGTACATTTGTACCCATCCAAAGGTAGCTCTGTAACTCATTAAAAAATTGGACTATCGTGAGGTTTTTTGTTTTAAATTAGTCTATGCGGATCTGGTCTAGATGTAGGAACTCAAAATTATATATACATTAAAATAATATATATTTAAATACATGCTTAAATGATAATCTATCTAAAACAATCATAGTAAATTCGTTATAGCTTTCGAATGGGTTAAGCTTTTTTAGTTATTTTTTTATTGGGATCTTATTTAAGTGTTCCTCAACTCCTCTGCAAATTTTTGTGGCCCTAGACAACATGGGGCCATCAGGGCGACTCGTGGAAGTCAGAAACTACCCTGGTTTTCCTTTGGTATACAGGGACTAAAAAAATTATTATTGCCAATTATTCACATTTTATGAGTTTAGAGATTGTGATTGGCACATTTTTAACACAATTTAATACTTTAAAACGTTATTTAATGATAGTTTATATATTTACGCCAATTTAGGATTGTAATAAATCAGACTAATTCGATTATAGAAAAAGTTTCAGGCCCAATATGAAGAATAATTGGATAATTACGCACAATAATCATTGTTTTTGTCCCTGTATACGAAGGGAAAACTAGGGAAGTTTCTGACTTCCACGAACCGCCCTGATGGCCCCACGTTGTCCAGGGCCACAAAAATTTGCAGAGGGGTTGAGGAACACCTAAATAAGATCCTAATAAAAAAATAACTAAAAAAGCTTAACCCATTCGAAGGTTATAATGAATTTACTATGATTGTTTTAGATAGATTATTATTTCAGCATAGATTTAAATATATATTATTTTAATGTATATATAAGTTTGAGTTCCTACATCTAGACCAGATCCGCATAGACTAATTTAAAACAAAAAACCTCACGATAGTCCAAGTTTTTAATGAGTTACAGAGCTATCTTTGGATGGGTACAAATGTACCACGGTTATTGATCTACGTAGGTAATAACTTTAAAAAATTGTAAAAATTATATATATGGAAAATATTTATAATTTTTTTCTTCGATTATGTGTGAAAATACCTCAAGAATGATTCCTCAAAATTTGATCCAAATATCTCCATTATTAAAAATTTTACAGCATTTTTATTCAAAAAAAGGTACAAATGTACCCGGTTATTGACCGTAGGGTTAAGGGACATAAAAGGGAATTGTATGTAATGCCAGTTGTAAAAAATAAAATAAACAGAATTGTTATTTAATTTTACACTCATATAATATAAATTAAATTATACATTCCCTACTATTCTCCAAGGCGATGGCAGGTGTGTGTGTGGTCCTTTTCTTCCTTGTTGGGATTGGCTTGAGTTCTCTCTCTTTTTTTTAATAATAACTGGATTCATTTAATGTAATTTTTTGTGGCGTTTATTAAACATAATTAAATGACAAGGATAAGACGGAATTTAAAGGGAAAATACAAATTAAGGAGCGAGATTTTTTTAATTTATTTTCAGGATTTACATTTTGTCATGCATTTGTTAAAAAGATTTTCAAGATTTGCTTAGAGGCGTGGACTTTTTAAAATTTATTTTCAGGGCCTATAATATATAATATACTGGTCCTAAACCCACCTTTAAGTATACCATTTGACCCGCTAAATACTGACCGATCTTTTGTGTAAAATATGACAATATTTATATTCTGTAGCGTATATATTAACCCCTGAAGGACAGAGAGCCGAGATGTTGATAGTATATCCAAGAGGAATGGTTGACCTTTAAATGGATCAATTACATTGTCGTATGTACTCGGATTTGGGACATACACCTAAAAACTTAGAGGTTCTGATATTATTTATTAACCCATTACCATACTAGAGGACGAAAATATAGAATAGAGGGAAATCATTGGACATCTTTTACAAATATGAAAACACATACACACAAACAGACGGACATAGAAAAATAACACATGAAACATCATGTATGACCTAAATGGACCAAAAATAACGGAGCTTATAAAAATGAACACCGGACAAAATACATTTTAACCAGTTAGCGGAGCAGTATAGTCGGACGTGGTCGACCATATTACCTTCACAGTGGGTTTTGTTGTGATGTTCGACTCTCAGTGGTGGACTATAGATCGACACGAAAAAACAAAAAACAGGCATTCTTATTCTTTGGCCCGAACCCCTTCTCCATGTAAAATATAATTGGGGCAACTAGAAAACCCGACAAAAATTATGTATTTGGTCCATTTCATCCCCTAAATATTAACGGATCATTACCAAAAACAATAGTTTTGCAGAATAGTATTCACATAGTTTCCTTTCACTGACCAAATTATTCAATTGAAGATATGATGTTGTTGGTCTAGATGTCTGTTGGTCGTTCGGTCGTCCAGACTGTATAACCACTATCTATCGCTATGATGTGTCTTTAATCAGCCATGCACACACTCGAAAGGATCTCTCCATACAAAAAACTAGTTCAGTAATCCAACCTCTCACTCAAACACCCATTCACGGTTGCAAACAAATGTCACTCACAACCAGCAAATATATCATCTAGTATATGTTCGGTAAAGAAAAAAACTGTCAGGTTCTCTCTATCGGAAATATTGATAAAAAAGAGATTGAAAAAATATACAGGATAACAAACATACACACATATCGACACTGGTCATTGATAGAATTGTGGCAAATTTGCACTGATTTTTATACCCTTCACCACACTGTGGTACAGAGTATTATGTCATTGTGCATATGTTTGTAACAGGCAAAAATAATCGAGATAGACCCATGGTTCCTTTTGAGAATATGCATAGAATCACTTTCTGAGTCGATTTATGCATGTCCGTCCGTCCGTCTGTCCATGTTAAATTGTAAACAAAGTACAGGTCGCATTTATGATCCGAATTGGATGAATTTTGGCACAGCTCACTTGTTTGGCTCAAGGACGAACCCTATTGAAATTGGGAAAAAATCGGTCCAGATTTAGACATAGCTCCCATATATATTTTCGTCCGATTTAAGGTAAATGGGGTACCAAAGTCCCTAAATATCTTTCAATTTGCACAAAATTTGGTATAGCCTACTGAATTAGGTCTAGAATGATGTGTGCCAAGTTTCATGAAAATCGGTTCAGATTTAGATATAGGTCCCATATATAGTTTCGCCCGATTTTAGGTAAATGGTGCACCAAAGTTCCTGAAAATCATTTGATATACAGGAATTTTGGCATAGCGTATTGAATTAAGTCTAGAATGACGTGTGCTGAGTTTCGTGAAAATCGGTTCAGATTTAGATATAGCTCCCATATATAGTTTCGCCCGATTTAAGGTAAATGGTGTACCAAGTCCCTATATATCTTTCGATTTGCATGAAATTGGGTATAGCCTACTGAATTAAGCCCGGAATGATGTCTGCCAAGTTTCGAGAAAATCGGTTCAGATTTAGATATAGCTCCCATATATAGTTTCGTCCGATTTCATTTAAATGGTGCACCAAAGTCCCTATATATCTTAGGATTTGCACGAAACTTGGCATAACGTACTGAACTGAGCCTAGAGTGATAGTACAAAATTGAGCATAGAATAACGTAGTTGCGTTTTCTGGAAGTACAGACATAGCCCAACGGATGACCTATTGATATTTCGAACAAATATCGATTCACATACTTTTGTCACATTGTAACAAACGAATTATATGTTTATGTATAGATCTAGGTCAATTCACATTAGATAAATATCACATATTTTATTTTTTCCAAGTATCATATAGTCGGCCCCGTCCGACTTTACTACTTTCCTTACTGGTTTTAAATCATATATCGTACATAAATACATATATATGCGGTCATTGGTGTGTGTGGGTGAGTTGAGCAGCAAAAGGAGGATTATTACAAATGTTGATATGTCAAGCTCCCTATACACCTATCAAATGCATTTACTCAATGTAGGAATGAAACGAAACTATTTCTTCTTTTTTTCCGGCTATAGGATATTGTGAGGTACATAGGACCTACAACATTAAATATATGAATATGTGCATATAAATATGTATGCTTTGGTCGTGTGTTGTACATGCATCAACATTATCATTATTGTCGTTCGTCATCAGGGAATTCAACAACATTTTTTTTCTCCATGTTTGTCCATGCAATCTAAAGCACTTATAGAATTACTGGTACACCTAATCTGAAATACTGCCTGAATACATTCATATGTACGTAATAGCACATTCATGAGTTGTGTGTATATTTTTGTTGTAATATTGTTATAGTTTGTCTGCCATCC
>NW_026873585.1:0-15029 GCF_032173495.1 Musca vetustissima | reverse complement strand
AAACTATTATTTAAAAATCCTCACCTTCTATAGGCCATAGAAAAAACCAGTAAGGAAGGTAGTAAAGTCGGACTGAGCCGACTATATAATACCCTTCACCACTTTGGTTATATTCTACATATGTCTCCGAAAAAAACATTGACATCAAATTGAACGAACTTGAATATAAGATATTTCTGCCTTTCTGGAACCTATGCTAAATTTCATTTCTTTGAACCGATTTTCACAGACGAAATATATATAAGAGCTATATCTAAATCTGGAACGATTTTCAAGAAGCTTATTGCACATCATTCTACGCTATGCCAAATTTCGTGCAAACCGTGCTCTATTTACATAAAATCGGACGAAAATATATATGGGAGCTATTTCTAAATCTGAACCGATTTTCAGGAAACTTAGCACACACCATTCTAGGCTTAATTCAGTACGCTATGCCAAATTTCGTGCAAATCGAAAGATATATATGGTCTTTGGTGCACCATTTACAATAAATCGGACGAAAATATATATGGGAGCTATATCTAAATCTGAACGGATTTTCAGTAAATTCAACACACATCATTCTAGAGCTAATTCATTACGCTGTGCCAAATTTCATGCAAATCGAAAGATATATAGGGACTTTAATACACCATTTACCTTAAATCGGACGAAAAAATATATGGGAGCCATATCTAAATCTGCCCCGATTTTCAGGAAACTTAACACACATCATTCTAGACGAAATTCAGTACGCTGTGCCAAATTTCGTGCAAATCGAAATATATATAAGGACTTGGGTTCCCCATTTATGTAAAATCGGACGAAGATATATATGGGAGCTATATCTAAATCTGAACCGATTTTCAGGAAACTTAACACACATCATTCTACAGCTAATTCATTACGCTGCACCAAATTTCGTGCACATCGAAAGATATTTAGGGACTTTGGTGCATTATTTACCATAAATCGGACGAACATATATATATGGGAGCTATATCTAAATCTGGACCGATTTTCGCGAAACCAAGCACACATCATTCTAGGGTTAATTTAATACGCTGTACCAAATTTCGAGCAAATCGAAACATATTTAGGGACTTTGGTGTACCATGTACCTTCAATCGGACGAAGATATATATGGGAGCTATATCTAAATCTGAACCGATTTCCATAAAACTTAGCACACAACATTTTAGACCTAATTCAGTACGCTATGCCAAATTTCGAGCAAATCGAAGAATATATAAGGTCTTCGGTGCACCATATACATTAAATCGGACGAAAATATATATGGGAGCTATATCTAAATCTGGGCCGATTTTCATGAAACTTTGCACACATCATTCTAGACCTAATTTAGTACCCTATGCCGAATTTCGTACAACTCGAAATATATATAGGGACGTTGGTGCCCCATTTACCTTAAATCGGACGAAAATATATATGGGAGCTATGTCTAAATCTGGACCGATTTTCACGAAACTTAGCAGACATCCTTCTAAGGTTAATTTATTACGGTGTGCCAAATTTCGTGCAAATCGAGGGATATTTAGGGACTTTGATGCACGATTTACCTTAAATCGGACGAAAATATATATGAGAGCTATATCTAAATCTGAACCGATTTTCACTAAACTTTGCACACATCATTCTAGACCTAATTCATTACGCTATACCAAATTTCGTGCAAATCGAAGGCTAATTAGGGACTTTTGTGCACCATTTACCTTAAATCGGACGAAAATATATATGGGAGCTTTATCGAAATCTGAACCGATTTTTAGGAAACTTATCACACATCATTCTAAACTAAATTCCTTACGCTATGCCAAATTTCGTGCAAATCGAATGATACATAGGGACTATGGTGCGCCATTTACATAAAATCGGACGAAAATATATATGGGAGCTATATATAAATCTGAACCGATTTTCATGAAACTTTGCACACATCATTCTAGGCTGAATTCAATACACTATGCCAAATATTGCGCAAATCGAAGAATATATAAGGTCTTGGGTGCACCATTTACTAAAAATCGGACGAAACTTTATATGCGAGCTATATCTAAATCTGGACCGATTTTCTCGAAACTTAACACAGATCATTCTCTGGTTAATTTAATACGCTGTACCAAATCGAAAGATATTTAGGGACTTTGGTGCACCATTTACCTTAAATCGGACGAAAATATATATGGGAACTATTTCTAAATCTGAACCGATTTTCCCGAAACTCACAACTCATCATTCTATGCTTAATTCAGTACGCTGTGCCAAATTTCGTGCAAATCGAAGGATATTTTGGGACTTTGGTTACCTTAAGTTACCTTAAATCGGACGAAAAATATATATGTGGGCTATATATAAATCTGAACCGATCTTTCCCAATTACAATAGGGTTCGTCCTGGGGCCAGCTAAATGAGCTGTGCCAAATTTCATCCTATTTTAATCATAAATTCGACCTGTACTTTGTTTACAATTTAACATGGACAGACAGACGGACGGACATGCATACATCGACTTAGAAAGTGATTCTATGCATATTCTCAAAAGGAACCATGTGTCTATCTCGTTTCCTTTTGCCTGTTACATACATATGCACATAGACATAATACCAAAAATTCACGGATTACCCTATATGTTCAGCTAATTTACTCCATTTTGTATGCCTACACACAATTCCAAATGATATCTCTTACCCACCCCACCCTTGTCTCCGCATTCTCTGCCTCAGATTTCATTTCATGCTTACGCTTAACAAATTTGTTCAGCGCTTTAACAATGTTAAAAGATTTATTAACTATTTGGGCGTTTACAAAACTATAATCTATAATTCATCATTAGCTAACAATGAATGCTCGACAAAGACCAGACACAGGCGAGAGCGTGTCATCATTCCACAGCGAAACGAATACGGCCGCACAAAAGGACAAGTTCGAGATCTTAATTTCATGGCTGAAAACGGCTTAAAGGCAATTTCTGATTTAAGGGGTGTCACGTCGTACAAATGATTTAATGGAGGACAGACAATTTTTGTGTTAACTAGTTGGAAGGGGAGGGGGCTAACCTCATTCCAGCATCCAGTAGAAGAACTTCGATGCACAAGTTTTGATATTAGGCAAATTTTGAGTGGATAATTGAAGAACTAATTTTTGAGAGGGGTGGGAGTAAAACATAATTGGAATGGTGGGGCGGGTAGGTGATATCATGTGGAACCAAAATTCTTTAAAAAAACTTCAGTATCTGATGGGTCTGATTATATAAAGGTCTCTGGAAAATATTTGTAATAATTTGAAGTAAATTGTAGAATTTTTTCTAATACTTCAAAGACTTTATATCTTTCCAAAAATATCTTAAATTAGAAACCAACTAATTTTTGAATTTCCCAACAAAACCACCCCCACCCCTGTCTGTAATAAAGACTATGAAACAAACAAAAACCATATCCATTCACTCTTCCAACAATGTATTCATCATCATTTGATGAAAGCATTTACTTCGTCCTAGTCATCATCATTATCACTGTCATTATTTCTAACTTAGCTGTGTTGTAGAAGAACGAGAACAATGAGAATGACAAGAAACCGAAAAAAATGAAAGGACAAAAAGAGCTCTAGTTTTTCGACATAAAAACGCCATGAATAAATGACAATGTACCATTGATGGCAAGGAGCGAGAGTGAGTGAATGAGAGGCGCCACATATAAATTGATGAATTGGTTTTTAAGGTGAATGTTCCAAAATTTTAGTAGTTTTTTCTATTAAAAAAGGACAATGTAATTTGAAAAGGAGGGATCAGGAGAACCTAAATTTAAAAACCAGTAAGGAAAGTAGTAAAGTCGGACGGGGCCGACTATATGATACCCTTCACCACTATGGGTATATTTATCTAAATGTGAATCTACGTAGATCTATCCATAAAGTATGTAAATCGACTTCAAACAAATATAAATGGGTCATCCGTTGGGCTATGTCTGTACTTCTAGAAAACGCAACTACATAATTCTATGCTCAATTTTGTACGTTGTGCAAAATTTGATGTCAAACTGACTAACATGAGGAGTTTGATGCCCAATTTACTTGAAATCGGGCGAAAATATATATGGAAGCTCTATCCAAATATTAAGCGATTTCAAACAAACTAGTGACAGGATAGGTTATACTAATTTCAGAACGTTTTGTTCCTATTGGTTCTTGGTGCGTCAATTACTTAAAATCAATCTATAATAAAAGGGAGCTATATCTAAATCTGGACCGATTTTCACGAAACAACGCAGACATCACTCTAGCCTCAATTCAGTACGTTATGCCAAATTTTGTGCAAAACGAAAGATATATAGGGACTTTGGTGCAACATTTACATGAAATCGGACGAAACTATATGTGGGAGCTATATAGAAATCTGGACTGATTTTCTCGAAACTTGGCAGACATCATTCTAGACTCAATTCAGTACGTTATGCCAAATTTCGTGCAAATCGAAGGATATATAGGGACTTTGGTGCACCATTTACATGAAATCGGACGAAACTATATATGGGAGCTATATGTAAATCTTGACCTATTTTCACGAAACTTGGCAGACATCATTCTAGGCCTAAATGATTAGGCTGTACCAAATTTCGTGCAAATCAAAAGATATATAGGGACTTTGGGGCACCATTTACATGAAATCGGACGAAACTATATATGGAAGATATATCTAAATCAGGACCGATTTTCATGAAACTTGGCAGACATCATTCTGGGCTCAATTAAGTACGTTATGCCACATTTCGTGCAACTCGAAGGATATATAGGGACTTTGGTGCACCATTTACATGTAATCGGACGAAACTATATATGGGAGCTATATCTAAATCTGGACCGATTTTCTCGAAACTTGGCAGACATCATTCTGGGCTCAATTAAGTACGTTATGCCAAATTTCGTGCAAATCGAAGGATATATAGGGACTTTGGTGCACCATTTACATGTTATCGGACGAAGCTATATATGGGAGCTATATCTAAATCTGGACCGATTTTGTCGAAACTTGGCAGACAACATTGATCTATCATTCTAGCCTCAGTTCAGTACGTTATACCAAATTTCGTGGAAATCGAAAGATATATAAGAACATTAGGGCACCATTTACATGAAATCAGACGAAACTATATATGGGAGCTATATCTAAATCTGGACCGATTTTCTCGAAACTTGGCAGACATCATTCTGGGCTCAATTAAGTACGTTATGCCAAATTTCGTGCAAATCGAAGGATATATAGGGGCTTTGGTGCACCATTTACATGTAATCGGACGAAGCTATATATGGGAGCTATATCTAAATCTGGACCGATTTTCACGAAACTTGGCAGACGTCATACTAGGCTCAATTCAGTACGTTATACCAAATTTCGTGCAAATCGAAAGATATATAAGAACATTAGGGCACCATTTACATGAAATCGGACGAAACTATATATGGGAGCTATATCTAAATCTGCACCGATTTTCACGAAAATTGGCAGATATCACTCTAGGCTTAATTCAGTACGTTATGCCAAATTTCGTGCAAATCAAAAGATATATAGGGACTTTGGGGCACCATTTATATGAAATCGGACGAAACTATATATGGGAGCTATATCTAAATCTGGACCGATTTTCACGAAACTTGGCAGACAACACTCTAGGCTTAATTCAGTACGTTATGCCAAATTTCGTGCAAATAAAAAGATATATAGGGACTTTGGGGCATCATTTACATGAAATCGGACGAAACTATATATGGGAGCTATATCTAAATCTGGACCGATTTTCACAAAAATTGGCAGACATCATTATAGGCCTAAATAATTAGCCTGTACCAAATTTCGTGTAAATCGAAAGATATATAGGGACCGTTTACATTAAATCGGTTAAATATATATATGGGAGCTATATCTAAATCTGAACCGATTTTTCCCAATTTCAATAGGGTTCGTCCTTGGGCCGAATAAGTGACCTTTGCCAAATTTCATCCAATTCGTATCATAAATGCGACCTGTACTTTGTTTACAAATTTAACATGGACAGACAGACAGACAGACAGACGGACGGACGGACGGACATGCATAAATCGACTTAGAAAGTGATTCTATGCATATTCTCAAAAGGAACCATGGGTCTATCTCAATTATTTTTGCCTGTTACAAACATATGCACAAAGACATAATACCCTGTACCACAGCGTGGTGAAGGGTATAAAAAATAAGAGGCTTAACAGGAGCCCAGGTCCTGGTATTTATAGGGGATTTAATAGCAGGACCAACTTTAATCTCAATTGTGGACACTGACCTTCTTATTCTTCATCACCCGTTGAAATAGTAAGCTAATATGTGCCGACTCTATGCAAAATTTTGGCGATCTATCTCAATTCGTTTAGACGCTGGAGTGATTACAACAGACGGACGGACATGGCTAGATCGTCTTAGAATTTTACCCTGATCAAGAATATATATACTGTATAGGATCGGAAATGATTATTTCGATGAGTTACAAACGGAAAAACAAAATTAATATACCCTCCATACTATGGTGGAGAGTATAAAAATGGGGTTATATGAGGACTACCCCAAAAAGGGGGCGATTATAAATAATTTTTGGTGGGAGATTTCTTACCATAAACAACTACCAAATACCAAGTTGCAGCGAACTCGGTAGAAAAACGCGCTCAACAACCCAAAAATACCCAAAATTGGGGGTACCCTGATATAGGGGCTACCTTAAAAAAGTTTTTGTGGAGGGATTTGGAACCTAATACTAAATTACAGCCAATTCGGTGGGAAAATACGATCAAAACTCCCAAACTACTGAAAATTAGGAGGTACCGTTATATGGGGTGTACCCGAAAAGGGGACCTATATATAATTTTTGGTGGAAACATTTAGTACACAATAAGAACTCAATGTAGCAACTTTCAGTGAATTCGGTTGAAAAACGCGCTCAAGAACCCCAAAATACCGAAAATTGGGGGGTACTTTTATATGGGAGCTATGCCTAAACGTGGACCGATATATCCCAACCCTATCCACAATTTCATCGTTTAGACTCAATTCGTTTAGACGCTAGAGTGATTACA
Organism: Musca vetustissima; assembly: GCF_032173495.1. Taxonomy (NCBI): domain Eukaryota; kingdom Metazoa; phylum Arthropoda; class Insecta; order Diptera; family Muscidae; genus Musca; species Musca vetustissima. Next base: position 7,934 of record NW_026873585.1, on the reverse strand, counting down.
ACAGACAGCCGGACATGGCTATATCGTCATAGAATTTTACGCTGATCAAGAATATAAACACTTTATAGGGTCGGAAATGATTATTTCGATGAGTTACAAACGGAAAAACAAAATTAATATACCCTTTATATTATGGTGGAGGGTATAAAAAATGGGTTGAGGCGTCGGGTTATTTGCCCACACTCGGAAAACCCCTCCTACTATGAAAAAGCAAAGAAAAAGAAAAAGCGAAGTTCTTCTACATCAGTTTTATTTGCGCCCATGCTCCGACCGAAGACAAAGATTAGCAGACCAAAGACATATTTTATGTGCATATGATCGCTGCCCTTGGCATGACATTAAAATTCTGCTAGGAGATTTTAATGTCATGGGGAAACATCTTTGGCCCCACCGTCGGAAAATTCAGTCTCCACGAAGAAACGTCCGACAACGGCATGAGGTTGATTGACTTCGTGGCAGCAAAAAATATGGTAGTTAGCAACACCAGATTCAAGTATCTCGATATACACAAGGCCACCTGGATTTATCCTGATCAAGCAACGAGAAATCAAATTGATCATGTTGTGATAGACGGAAGGCATTCATCCAGTGTATTAGACGTTCGATTGATCCGAGGAGCGAATATATTTTACCAATGGGTAAAACACCAAACCGGTATTAAATAGTGGCGGGGGAAAAGTTAACCCAGAACCAATAAGAGATGATGGTATAGAGTGTATACCACCTAGCCAATATGAAATCATAAAATCAATTAGTCGACTCAGAAAATAAAGCAGCCGAATTATTCAAGGCTGGTGGCCAGATGCTGGTCAGGGGCATGCACCAACTGATTAGTACAATTGGGGCTAGAGGAATTCATGCCCAATGATTGGAACCTCAGCATCCTGTGTCCCGTGCACAAAAAAGGAAACAAGACGATATGGGCCAACTATAGAGGAATTAGCCTTCTTCCCATCGCATATAAAGTGCTATCAGGTGTGCTGTGTGAACGATTAAAGCCAATGGTCAATGACAATATTGGACCATACCAATGCGGCTTCAGACCTGGCAATTCCACCATTGACCAGATTTTCACACTGCGCCAAATCCTGGAAAAGACCCATGACAAACATATCGACACTTGACACCTATTCGTCGACTATAAAGCCGCTTTGACAGCCCTATCCGTTCAGAGGTGTTTAAAGTTATGTGTGCGTTCGGCATTCCTGCAAAATTCATACGGCTATGCACGATAACTTTAAGTGGCACAAGGTCGGCAGTTAAAGTTGGTTAGGATCTATCGGAGCCCTTCAATACCAAACGCGGATTCAGACAAGGTGACAATTTGTCGTGTGATCTTTTTAACATCATGCTGGAAAAGGTCATACGAGATGCAAAGGTGAACAGAAATGACACTCTGTTCACCAAACAACACATGTTACTCGCCTACGCCGATGACATCGATATAATGGGTCGAACATTGCAAGCGGTAACAACCACCTTTGAACAAATTGAGAAGGAGTCTGCTAAAGTGGGTCTGGCATAAACGTCGAGAAGACCAAGCTGATGGTATCAACGCGCAATACGTCCAGTAGATTCGGGCCAACTGTGGACCTTGAGAACTACAGCTTCGAGGTAATTAAAGATTTTATATACCTTGATACCGCCATAAATAAAACGAATGACATCAGTTTTGAAATTCGGAGAAGGATTGTGATTGCTAACAGATGCTACTGTGGTCTCAGTAAGCAGTTTAGAAACAAGGCCACCTCTCGCCAGACCAAACTCACACATGTGTACTTGCGCAAGCAGATGAGGCAGCTCTTGGGGTGTTTGAAAGAAAAATTCTCCGAAAGATCTAGGGGCCGATATCGGCGTCGAATGAACCACGAGCTTTACAATTTATACGCGGACAACGACATAGTCAGTCGTATTGAGCTGCAGCGACTACGATGGCTTGGCCATGATGTGCGAATGAATGAGAATGCCCTAGCTCAAAAGGCATATAAAAGCGAGCCTACTGATAGTTCCCGTAGAAGGGGAAGGCCACGAATCAGATGGAAAGACCAAGTAGGAGACAACATCTTGGAACGTGGTCTTTCAAATTGGAGGCGATGCGCACATTTCTTTTTCTCCTGACATGAATTTACCATGACATAGCTTCCATAGATAGATGTTCGGACCGATTTTAGGATTTTGGAACGTTCACCTCACCTTGTGTAAAGATTTTTTTTTTGTCACCCAGGAGTTGGATTTTTAAAGAACATTTTTTGTTGTCTCCCTGGCATGGATTAAGTATCTATCTAGCTTATAAAATTCCGGGATCTAAAGGAGTAATGGTCCTATAAGGGACATTTTTTGTGGACATTTACAAGGTCTTCTCTAGACAGATGCTTGTCACCTTTACATACATTTTTATTTCTCGAGCTAATAATGCCATTCTTGTTGCACATTTATACAAATTCGAAAAAAATCTCTTTTACAAATTTCATGACAACATTTTCAACATTCAATTGTCTACCCTCAGCCGACTTCAAAAATTTAAGTCAATGGCACAGCCAACAGCAGCGGCTGTCGCCGAAAAAAATCAACGCCAGCGGGAGACATTGAATGAAATTGTAACACTTTTGTTACTGTTGTATGCTCTTAATGCCATTATTGTTTTTGTTGTAGTTGTTGTTCTTGCTATTTTCGCATACGGGTATATATCCTTTCATTCATTTGGTCGTTCGTTCATTCATCCTAACATCAATTGTTATAAATTGGGCGAACATTTGTTTCAAGGCCTTCCCCTGCCAGCCATCACACTCTCAAAATCTGGGTAATATGACTTTCATTTTTCATGTGTTTGTTGTTGCTGCTATTGCTGTTGCACTTGTTTTGTAACAACAACGGTGTTGCGATTTTTTTTTTATTTTTGGGTACATCCTCGTCGTCGTTATTCATAAAAAACCGTGGTTTTTTGGCGGGCATATTAGGTTGGATGGGATAGGATTTTGTGGAAAAGCCTTTGAAATTAGATTTTAGAATAGAAATGAGTACCAACCTTGTGTAGATTCGTTTAGGCATTCACCTAGTTTGCTATATGGGACAGATTTGGCGTATTAAACTATCACAAAGGTAAAAGGTGCAAGAAAAAAATGGTTTTGAATATTTTTTTGTTTTTGGGAAATTTGTAACATTAGGTTATTTGTCTCTGAGAGAACGGAGTTAAAAAACGGAGAGGAAAATCAGAAATAAAACGACAGATATATTTCAGGCTGAATTTTAAGGGATAGTTTCCTTTAACGGTAATAAAGAAAACAGTTTGTTCTATTGGTCTTTAAACACTATTCTTTGACAAATCTACGACTTTTATAGGTCCTCGAAAAATATTCTTTAAAAACTCTGCATCTTCTATAGATCCTTGAAAACATCTATGAACTTTATAGGTCCTCGAAAAATATTCTTTGGAAAATCTACGATTTTTATAGGTCCTTCAAAAATATTCTTTGAAAAATTTCCGCCTGTTATAGGTACTCGAAAAATATTCTTTGAAAAATCTACGACTTTTATAGCTCCTCGAAAAATATTCTTTCAAAAATCTACGACTTTTATAGGTCCTTAAAAATATTCTTTGAAAAATCAACCCTTAGCTGGCTTGTTACAGAACGGTTGTTCCATAAGCCGAGCTTAAAAAGGATTTACAAGCGCGTCGGTCTTGTGCGCATCTCCTCCAATTTGAAAGACCACGTTCCAAGATGTTGTTTTCTACTTGGTCTTTCCATCTGATTCCTGGCTTTCCCCTTCTATGGGTACCATCAGTAGGCTCGCTTTCATATGCCTTTTGAGCTGGGGAATTCTCATTCATCCGCACAACATTGCCAAGCCACCGTAGTCGCTGCAGCTCAATACTATTGACTATGTTGATGTCCGCGTATAAATTGTACAGCTCGTGGTTCATTCGACGGCGATATTCACCGTCAACGAAAATTGGCCCATAGATCTTTCGGAGAATTTTTCTCCCAAACCCTCCAAGATCTGCCTCATCTGCATGCGCAAGTACCAATGCTTAAGATCCATATAATAGCACGGGTAGTAACAGGGTCTTGTAGACTGTGAGTTTGGTCAGGTTGTTTGGCCAAATCATAGTAGCATCTGTTGGCCATCACTATCCATTTCCGAATTTCAAAACTGATGTCATTAGTTTTATTTATGACGGTACCAAGGTATATAAAAGCTTTGACTACCTCGAAGCTTTAGTTCTCAAGTTCCACAGTTGGTCCGAGTCTACTGGACGTCTTGCCCGTAGATACCATCAGCTCGGTCTTCTCGCCGTTTACTGCAGACCCACTTTTTCAGACTCGTTCTCGATTTCTTCAAAGGTGCCTGTTACCGCTCTCAATGTTCGACCCATTATGTCGATGTCATCGACGTAGGCGAGTAACTGCTGTTGTTTGGTGCACAGAGTGCCATTTTGGTTCACCTTCGCATCTCGTATGACCTTTTTTAGCAGGATGTTAAAAAGATCACACGACAAACTGTCACCTTGTCTGAATCCTCGTTCAGTATTAAAGGATTCCAAGAGGTCCTTTCCGACTTTAACTGCTGACCTTGTGTCACTTAAAGTTATCCTGCACAGCTGTATTCATTTTACAGGAATGCCGAACGTAGACATGACTTTAAACACCTCTGAACGGATAGGGCTGTCGAATGCGGCTTTATAATCGACGAATAGGTGGAATGTGTCGATGTGTTCTTCGTGGTTTTTTCCAGGATTTGGCGTAGAGTGAAAATCTAGTCAATGGTAGATTTGGCAGGTCTGAAGCCGCATTGGTATAGTCCAATAATCTCATTGACCGTTGGCTTCAATCGTTCGCACAGCACTTTATATGCGATGGGAAGAAGGCCAATTTCTCTATAGTTGGAACATATCGTCTTGTCTCCTATTTTGTGCACGGGACAGAAGATGCTGAGATTCCAATCATTGGGCATGCATTCCTCTAGCCAAATTTTACTAATCAGCTGGTGCATGCTTCAGAACAGCATCTGACCACCAGTTTTGAATAATTCGGCTGGTAAACCGTCGGCTCCTATTGCTGTCTGTATCTGTCACCAGGTTTCCTTCTTCATCTCTACAGGAGGAGTTTTACTCGTTGGTAAAATTTCCGGACTTTATTCTGACGCCTGTACATCTCGATCTGCTCACGCTCACATTTTTCTTGTTCTTTCCTTTTTTTCTGAAAACACGTTTCTCCTTTCTCCCCATAATTCTCCATCATATTACGTGTTGCTACTGTCCGCAGGGTTGCCCTATACGCTGCGTTTTTCACATCAGTAGCATTACGACACTCCTGATCGTACCATGGGTATGTTGGTAGTGATTTTTGGTACCCAAGTGTTGCTTTTGCTGCAGTTCGTAAGGAGTGGGCAATTCTTTGCCATTGTGCTTCTATACTATTATCGGGAGAAGAAGTGCTTTCGTCAAGCAGGTAAGTAAATTGAGCGGAGTAGGCTTCGGCTATCGTGTTGTGTTTGCATATTTTCGACGTCGAGTTTCCGTGTTGTGTTAGATCGTACTTTGACTGCAAAATTAAGACGAGTGCGAACCTTGGCTGCTATAAGGTAGTGTTCCTAATCGATTTTCGCTCCTCGGATCGATCGAACGTCTAATACACTGGATGAATGCGTTCCGTCTATCACAACATGATCAATTTGATTTTTCATTGCTTGATGGGGAGAAATCCAGATGGCCTTGTTTATATCGAGATTCTTGAATCTTTTGCTGCTAACCACCATATTTTTTGCTGCCGCGAAGTCAATCAACCTCATGCCATTGTCGGATGTTTCTTCATGGAGGCTGAATTTTCCGACGGTGGGACCAAAAATATTTTTCCTTCCGATTTTTGCATTAAAATCTCCTAGCAGAATTTTAATGTCATGGACAGGGCAGCGATCATATGCTGTTTCTAGGCGCTCATAAAATATGTCTTTGGTCTGCTCATCTTTGTCTTCGGTCGGAGCATGGGCGCAAATAAGACTGATGTTGAAGAACTTCGCTTTTATGCGGATTATAGCAATTCGCTCATCTACTGGAGTGAATCTGGAGACGACGTCTTTTATTCTCCATAAATCCGCAGCCAAATTCATGTCGCGTTTCATGGCAGCTTTAAATCAGTGCGTTATCGTCTGATTTACTTTCCTGTAGGGCAATATTTCCTGTAAGGCAATAATATCGGCTTTGTATTTCTTGAGTGCATCCGCCAAAGCGAGAACTGCGACTGTTATGTACAACGTGAGCACATTCCAAGTGCAGATTTGCAGATCGTGGTCCTATATACGTTTGCGGGGGTCGTCAACATTAGGGGGGGTTTGGTTTTCTTTTTCGTTGCTTTTTCATAATAGGAGGGGTTTTCCGAGTGTGGGCAACTAACCCAAAGCCTCAAACCATTTTTTATACTTGTTATGGGAGAACTCGCGGCACATATCAGCTCACTATTTCAACGGGTGATGAAAATAGCTACCCCAGGTGACACCGTGGCGAGGTCAGTGTCCACAATTGAGATGAAAGAGGGACCAAGATAAGCCTGGGCTTCGCCATGTTAAAGACAATCAGAGCCGATGCTTTGTCTCTATCATCCCCTACGCCTTATATAGGTCCAGAAAAATATTTTTTTTAAATCCACGCCTTATGTAGTGCCCTGAAAAAATATTTTTATTTAAATCCACGCCTTAGGTAGGTCATTAGAAAATATTTTTAAAAAATTAAAAAAAAAACACTCCATTTTTGGATTATAAAAAAATAGGTTTTAAAAATCCACGCCTTATATAGTGCACTGAAAAATTTGGTCCTTTAAATATTTATACCCTACACAACTATGTTGTCAGAGTATTATATCTTTGTGCAGCCACAAAAGTTTGTAACGTCGCGAAATATTGGTCCTAGACCCACCTTTAAGTATACCGATCGTCATATCTCGACTTGCTGAGTCGATCTAGACATGTGTGTCCGTCCGTCCATCTGTCCATTATAATTTGTAAACACGATACAGGCCACAGTTATGGAACAATCTTCACGAAATTTTACATGTAGGTTGGATTCTGGCCTATTGTTTTTGGTAAAGATCGGTTCATATTTAGGGGGTGAAATGGATTAAATACTAATTTTTTGTCGGTTTTTCTGGTCGCTCCAGAGGCCGCAATAATCGCCCGAACATCGTGAAATTTTCCACGGAGAAGGGGATCAAAGTCAAAAGAATAATCATGCCTGTTTTCATAAAGATCGGTCAATATTTAGCGGGTCAAATGGACCCTGACTTTTGTGTGAAAATGACAAATTTTGCATTCTATAGCCTATATATTTACCCCTGAAGGACATAGACCCGAGAAGTTTATATTATATCCAAGAGGAGTGGTTGACCTTTAAATTAATAATATTGTTGTATGTGCTCGGATGTGGGAGTTACACTTAAGTATTTACAGGTATCTCCGAATTCGTATATTATTTAGTAACCCATTATCACTCTAGAGAGCGGAACTAAGCGCTGATCGCTTTGAAATGTTTCATGAGATTCCAGTTATGGTCAAGAACAACGCCTATAATTTTCGGTGATGATCAGATAATAATTTTGGTATGAAGTGGACCGAAACTGTGTTATTTTCGAGTCGGTCTGTAGATCGAAAAATGAAAGCCGAACATCACAACACAACCCACGGTGAAGGGAATCTGGACAATAGCTGTACTGAATACTCGTAATATTCGGAAAATATGTCAGTGTGAGGAAGAGGTGCTGTTTACCTCTAATCGGGCAAGAGGGTGCAAATATTACGACATATTGCCCAGGCTCGAAATAAACATCCGCAGAAAATTTGAGTTTCGTGGTAGTTGTGTAGGGTATCGTATGGTCGGCCCCGTCCGACTATACTGCTCCGCTCACTGGTTTTGTTTTTAAAATTCGTATTATTAGTATTAGTAT
>NW_026873584.1:0-147935 GCF_032173495.1 Musca vetustissima | reverse complement strand
GGAAGTCAACCAAGGCGTTTTTTTAAAGAAGAAGAAGCCCTTTTTTTTTAGAGAAAAAGAAGCCCTCAACCAAGGCGTGGATTTTTTAAAGAAGATTTTTTGAGAAACTTTTTGAGAAGCCCTCAACCAAGGCGTGGATTTTTTTAGAGAAAACTTTTTGAGAAGCCCTCAACCAAGGCGTGAATTTTTTAAAGAAGATTTTTTGAGAAGCCCTCAACCAAGGCGTGGATTTTTTTAGAGAAAACTTTTTGAGAAGCCCTCAACCAAGGCGTGGATTTTTTTAGAGAAAACTTTTTGAGAAGCCCTCAACCAAGGCGTGGATTTTTTTATAGAAGCCCTCAACCAAGGCGTGAATTTTTTAAAGAAGATTTTTTGAGAAGCCCTCAACCAAGGCGTGAATTTTTTAAAGAAGATTTTTTGAGAAGCCCTCAACCACGGCGTGAATTTTTTAAAAAAGATTTTTTGAGAAGCACTCAACCAAGGCGTGGATTTTTTTAGAAGACCTTAATCAAGGCGTGGATTTTTTTAAGAAGACTTTTTGAGAAGACCTTAACCAAGGCGTGGATTTTTTTAAGAAGACTTTTTGAGAAGACCTTAACCAAGGCGTGGATTTTTTTAAGAAGACTTTTTGAGAAGACCTTAACCAAGGCGTGGATTTTTTAAAGAAGACTTTTTGAGAAGCCCTCAACCAAGGCGTGGATTTTTTAAAGAAGACTTTTTGAGAAGCCCTCAACCAAGGCGTGGATTTTTTAAAGAAGATTTTTGAGAAGCCCTCAACCAAGGCGTGGATTTTTTAAAGAAGATTTTTTGAGGAGCCCTCAACCAAGGCGTGGATTTTTTAAAGAAGAGTTTTTCAAGGCAAAGCATAAGGCATGCCTCAACCAAGGCGTGGATTTTTTAAAGAATAGTTTTTCAAGGCAAAGCATAAGGCATGCCTCAACCAAGGCGTGGATTTTTTTAAAGAATATTTTAGAGAAGCCCTCAACCAAGGCGTGGATTTTTAAGAATATTTTAGAGAAGCCCTCAACCAAGGCGTGGATTTTTAAGAATATTTTAGAGAAGCCCTCAACCAAGGCGTGGATTTTTTAAAGAATATTTTAGAGAAGCTCTCAACCAAGGCGTCGTTTTTTAAAGAATATTTTTGGGAAGCCCTCAACCAAGGCGTGGATTTTTTAAAGAATATTTTAGAGAAGCCCTCAACCAAGGCGTGGATTTTTTTAAGAATATTTTAGAAAAGCCCTCAACCAAGGCGTGGATTTTTCAAGAATATTTTAGAGAAGCCCTCAACCAAGGCGTGGATTTTTTAAAGAAGACTTTTTGATAAGCCCTCAACCAATGCGTGGATTTTTTTAGAGAAAAGAAGCCCTCAACCAAGGCGTGGATTTTTTAAGAAGAAGCCCTCAACCAAGGCGTGAATTTTTTAAAGAAGACTTTTTGAGAAGCCCTCAACCAAGGCGTGGATTTTTTTAGAGAAAACTTTTTGAGAAGCCCTCAACCAAGGCGTGGATTTTTTTAGAGAAAACTTTTTGAGAAGCCCTCAACCAAGGCGTGGATTTTTTTAGAGAAAACTTTTTGAGAAGCCCTCAACCAAGGCGTGGATTTTTTAAAGAAGATTTTTGAGAAGCCCTCAACCAAGGCGTGGATTTTTTTAGAGAAAACTTTTTGAGAAGCCCTCAACCAAGGCGTGGATTTTTTTAGAGAAGCCCTCAACCAAGGCGTGGATTTTTTTAGAGAAAACTTTTTGAGAAGCCCTCAACCAAGGCGTGGATTTTTTAAGGAATATTTTTAAGAAGCCCTCAACCAAGGCGTGGATTTTTTAAAGAATATTTTTAAGAAGCCCTCAACCAAGGCATGGATTTTGTAAAGAAGACTTTTTGAGAAGCCCTCAACCAAGTCGTGGATTTTTAAAGAAGACTTATTGAGAAGCCCCCAACCAAGGCGTGGCTTTTTTGAAGAAGATTTTTTGAGAAGCCCTCAACCAAGGCGTGGATTTTTTTAGAGAAAACTTTTTGAGAAGCCCTCAACCAAGGCGTGGATTTTTTTAGAGAAAAATTTTTGAGAAGCCCTCAATTTTTTTAGAGAAAACTTTTTGAGAAGCCCTCAACCAAGGCGTGAATTTTTTAAAGAAGTTTTTTTGAGAAGCCCTCAACCAAGGCGTGGATTTTTTTAGAGAAAACTTTTTGAGAAGCCCTCAACCAAGGCGTGGATTTTTTTAGAGAAAACTTTTTGAGAAGCCCTCAACCAAGGCGTGGATTTTTTTAGAGAAAACTTTTTGAGAAGCCCTCAACCAAGGCGTGAATTTTTTAAAGAAGATTTTTTGAGAAGCCCTCAACCAAGGCGTGGATTTTTTAAAGAAGATTTTTTGAGGAGCCCTCAACCAAGGCGTGGATTTTTTAAAGAAGACTTTTTGAGAAGCCCTCAACCAAGGAGTGGATTTTTTAAAGAAGACTTTTTGAGAAGCCCTCAACCAAGGTGTGGATTTTTTAAAGAATCAGATTCCTACAATTTATCACTGTTCGATGTTCGGTCACTCAATTCTTTCGTACTCTGACTTGTTGAGAAGCCCTCAACCAAGGAGTGGATTTTTTAAAGAAGACTTTTTGAGAAGCCCTCAACCAAGGTGTGGATTTTTTTAGAGAAAACTTTTTGAGAAGCCCTCAACCAAGGCGTGGATTTTTTTAGAGAAAACTTTTTGAGAAGCGTGGATTTTTCAATCAGACATTTGCAAAACTGGCTAGATCAATGGACAATTTTTTGTGAAAGAAAACAAAACGTCATTTGTATTTTAAAAAATGAGAAGCCCTCAACGCTTAAATTTTTGGATTTTTTAAAGAAGATTTTTGAGAAGCCCTATCTTTGGCGATGTTAAGCACTGATCGAAAAGAAACATGAACCAGTTATTTGGAATTTGCGTATGAAATTACGGCATGCATTTTTATTCTCCTACAGAACTATGGAGGGTGTTTTCATTTGACTTATATGTTTGTAACTAAATACACATGAGAGGTGTGGAACAGGGTAGCCATCCATTGAAATCAAGATAGAACTAAAATTTGTATGACATACATACAATTATATTGCGTTTCTGGACATGTGACCAAGGATTTGTTAAAGAGAACCCCCCATTCTCGATTTTAAATTTTCAAGATTTTCAATGGGCTGGTAAGTTAAAGATTTGAAACTTTGCACAATTATGCATATTTGAAGATTTAAAAGAGAACAAAAATTATTTACAATTGTTTTTTGTTATTGTTTTTGGGTAATGACAAGATAACTCCTCACTGTAACATCGGAATCCGAAAATTACAACGGTGTTAGAACGAGTACATGTCTGGCTCTCGCTCAAAAATTAACAAAAAGGCGAAAATTTGAATAGTCGGACTGGGGCGACCGTATCATATCCTTCATCACTTCGGGTGTATTCTAACAGATCTCGCCTTTTCGAAGGAACATTGACATGAAATTGAACGAACCTAAATATGCGATCTTTTTCTATAAGTAAATCGTCTAACATAAATTCCAACACATGCCATGTTGCAATCAATTCTATATTTTGTAAAAAGATTTAAAGCAAACTTTACGCATGCTATTTGGTATGCTAAAATTTTAAAATTTAATATGAATCGGACGACCATTGATTATTTGGTGTACAATCAACATGAATAGGGCGAAATTATATATGGAAGCTATGCTATATCTATATCTGAACCGATTTCAAGGAAACTTGTCGGAGATTAAATTATATTAATTTCAGTATGTTTTATCAATCAGCCTGGGAGATATATATAAATTTCTCGAAACTTGGTACACGTCACTCTAGACTCAATTCAGCACACTATGCAGAATTTCCCGCAAATCGAAAGATATATAGGGTCTTTGGTGCACCATTTACACAAAATCGGACAAAACTATGTATGGGAGCATATCAAAATCTGAACCGATTTTTTCGAAACTTAACACACGTCATTCTAGACTCAATTCAGTACACTATGCAGAATTTCCCGCAAATCGAAAGATATATAGGGTTTTTGGTGTCCCATTTACCTTAAATCGGACGAAAATATATGTATATGGGAGCTATATCTAAATCAATTTCAATAGGGTTCGTCCTTTGGCCACATTAGTGACTTGTGCCCAATTTCATCCAAATCGGATCATAAATGCTACCTGTACTTTGTTTACAATTTAACGTCTATCGACGGACGGACTGACTGACATGCATAAATCGACTTAGAAAGTGATTCCATGCATATTCTCAAAAGGAACCATGTGTCTATCTCGTTTCCTTTTGCCTGTTACAAACATATGCACAAAGACGCAATACCCTGTACCACAGTGTGGTGAAGAGTATACAAATGGGGCTATATGGGGAGACTACTCCTGAAAGGGGCCGAATATTAATAATACAGAAAATGGAGGTTACGCGTATATAGGGTCTACAAGACAAATTGGACCTATATTTATAATTTTTAGTTTAGAAATTTGGCACGCAATGTGCGAAATTTCAGCGGATTCGGTTGAAAAAAAAACACGTTCAAGAACCCAAAAATACCGACAATTGAGGGATACTCTTATATGGGAGATATGCTTAAACGTGGATCGATATATACCATATCCGAATTTAACCTGACAGAAGACAAAATAACTCTATGCAACATTTTGGGCGATTTATCTCAATTCGTTTAGAGGCTAGAGTGTTTACAAAAGATAGACGGACATGGCTAAATCGTCATAGAATTTTACGTTGATCAAGAATATATATACTTTATATGGTCGCAAATGATCATTTCGATGAGTTAAAAAACAAAATTAATACACCCTCCATACCATGGTGAAGGGTATAACAAATAAAAACCAACGACGAGCTCTTTTAACGCTAAAAAAGAACTTTCCCAAAGTAACGACGAGCTCTTATAATCCATAAAAATATATTTTCAATAATCCACCAGTTTAGAAAACATATTTTTAAAAATCCATCAGCACTTATAAACCGTTAAATTATTTTTTTACACAATTTTTTCTATGACATAATAAGACATTACACTAGACTACAGTTTTTGTTAATTTCATCAAGTAAGCCTGGCTCTTGTTAATGTACCATGCTTAGAACTATATTATTTAATCAGCATGCCCTTTTAAGACTTAAAAAATAACCTCCATTAGTGTTGGCGGATTATTTGGAAATACCATTTGTATTTCGTTTTTGTAAAATAGTGAGGCTGAATCCCTGTTTGTAGTTTTTATAAAAAAAACAACTATTTATTAGTGGGGCATTGTATGGCATTGTCCGCCGAGGGGTAAATCGGGGAATACTCATATATAGTTTCTTCCGATTTTTTTGGAATGATACCCCAAACTCCCAATAAATGTCCCATTGAGCAAAATTTTGCATAGCGAATTGAGTAAAAAAGGATGTGTGATAAGGGTTGTTGAAATCGGTTCAGATTTTCATATAGGTCTTGTCAGGGACGTGCGCAGGGGGGCGGCCCGGGCCCCCCCGAAATGATTTTTTTTTTACAGTAAATTTATGTTTGCAACAGCGAATTTTTTCATTTTGTACTACCGGTACATGGTATGGTATGTTTTTTTATTGGTTCGAATATCTATTTAAATAGCATAATTAATTTCGTCCGATTCCATCTCAATGATCCTCCAAAGATTCTATGTCAGTTCTATCTAGAGGATATTGCAGATATTAACATATCTTGTATGTACCCAAAGTGGTGAAGGGTATCATATAGTCGGCGCCATCCGACTTTTGAACTTTCCTTACTGGTTTCTTATTAACATTGTTTGAAATATTAACACGCGACAATACATTAAGTAAAGTCATATATCATAGAGAGATATTTGTAATAAAATAAAAACATACACAATTACATTTTGAAAATATTTAAATTATTACTGTTAATTGCTATAGCTGCTACTAATAAATTGCTTTGATAATTTTTCAAACAAAATTCTAAGCTTTGTATTTGATGTCTATTGAACCTTAAACAGCCTTGAGGAGGTTGGGAATGTTGTTATGAAATGACCGCAAACATTTTGTAAATTTTGAAAAAAAAAATTAGAATGATTTTAAATATTTTGTAAAATAATTAATATATTTTTACTTGAAATCGATTGGAGGAAGTCATATAAATCGTGGCAAAGGGCCATACTGAATTTTTGATTTTATATACAGATAATCATATTTTGAAAGAAAGTTCTCTTGAAACCCAAACTAAATTTTCAATTTCTATTTTGAGTTATAAATATATTTAATTTACAAACAAATATTAAAACAAATAATAGCTTCGCACAATTCCCAAATCTCTTTAAAATTTACATAAAATTGCGTATTTAAAGTAAATTTTTCCATTGTCAATGACATCAGCAATAAAATTGTTAATGTTAAAAAGTTATCAAATATCACAAAAATTTAACATTTCCATGGGAAATAAAAGAATGTGTGAATATGCGAATATTTGTGAAAAAAATGTTTAACGCATTTTTTTATTTATTTGTTGATAAAACAAATTAACGAAAAAATAAAAACATAAACCGAAAACAAAACGCAAATGCGTTAAAAGCTTAATAGGCCTCCACACTTCGCAAAAAAGGGGTAAAACATTCAAATGTAATGTCATAGGAATATATATATATATATATATATACATACTCCTTTTTGCACTGTGAACAAAATTTGCTGTGGAGGTAGACAATGTGATGGGACACAGTGGGGTAAATAGTCACTGAATATTTTGTAGAGAATGTTTTTCCGAAGGACCATTTTTAAAGAATATTTATGGGCTTCCTAAAACAAGCCGTGGATTTATTAAAGAATATTTTTGAGAAGCCCTCAACCAAGGCGTGGATTTATTAAAGAAGACTTTTTGAGAAGCCCTCAACCAAGGCGTGGCTTTTTTAAAGAAGACTTTTTGAGAAGCCCTCAACCAAGGCGTGGATTTATTAAAGAAGACTTTTTGAGAAGCCCTCATCCAAGGCGTAGATTTATTAAAGAAGACTTTTTGAGAAGCCCTCAACCAAGGCGTGGATTTATTAAAGAAGACTTTTTGAGAAGCCCTCAACCAAGGCGTGGATTTTTTAAAGAAGACTTTTTGAGAAGCCCTCAACCAAGGCGTGGATTTAATAAAGAAGACTTTTTGAGAAGCCCTCAACCAAGGCGTGGATTTATTAAAGAAGACTTTTTGAGAAGCCCTCAACCAAGGCGTGGATTTTTTAAAGAAGACTTTTTGAGAAGCCCTCAACCAAGGCGTGGATTTATTAAAGAAGACTTTTTGAGAAGCCCTCAACCAAGGCGTGGATTTTTTAAAGAAGACTTTTTGAGAAGCCCTCAACCAAGGCGTGGATTTTTTAAAGAAGACTTTTTGAGAAGCCCTCAACCAAGGCGTGGATTTTTTAAAGAAGACTTTTTGAGAAGCCCTCAACCAAGGCGTGGATTTATTAAAGAAGACTTTTTGAGAAGCCCTCAACCAAGGCGTGGATTTTTTAAAGAAGACTTTTTGAGAAGCCCTCAACCAAGGCGTGGATTTTTTAAAGAAGACTTTTTGAGAAGCCCTCAACCAAGGCGTGGATTTATTAAAGAAGACTTTTTGAGAAGCCCTCAACCAAGGCGTGGATTTATTAAAGAAGACTTTTTGAGAAGAAATTTTCGAATTCCGATACACAAAATGCCGCCCATTGTATCCCAATTACCCCAATCATCTCTATTTGGAAGTGGATTTGTTCGAACACAGATTATATGTTTCGACTCATTACATCTGTGTTTGGTTACAACTGGATTTTTGTCGATGGTGTTGTTGTTAGTTTTTACAACAAATTGCACTGGACAACGGCACGACAATTGGGTGCTGTTTTCAACGGTTATTCGCATGTTTCAGTTTGATGATCGGCAGCCCTGCTACTGTTGAGTGTGTTTTTTTTATTTGTTAACAAAAATACACTTGTGGGTACAATATTTAGCACAGATGCTGCAGATCAAATTTTGTTTTGAAGTCGCAGATTATCTCAAATTTTGAAGCTCCATCCATAAATGTCCATAACCACCATGAATCGTTTCAAAACTATATGTTTTAAGGTTGCCTCCACCATTACTTGCAATCTGTGCTATAAAATCCCTCCCAGCAACGAAGTGATCGCGTGTAACCACTTTTTGTGAATGTCATGGTTTTTGAACGTTTGCGGTTTGAGTCGGAAAGACAGACAGCGAGAGAGTGACAACGTAATTGAAAAGGCGTAAACGGAACGCAGCGCAACGAGACGACGAAAAACACATGTGACGCCAAATGTTTTGAGCACCCTCCGAATAGCCGGTAAAAAATAACACACAAAATAAACAGCTAACCAGCCATCACCCCCAGCAGTTTAGTTGGGGGTTTTATTTCCGCTGGACATTCGGTCTCCAGTGTTTGATTAAAAGCCACATCAAAATATTGCAACAGTAGCAGCAGCAGCAGATACAACAACAATAACCAAACTCTAAACACAACAGACGCCAGTCGGTCAGGCAGCCAACCAGCTAGCCACCTATTCAATTGATTGTTTTCCGATGATTGTTAATGAAATGTTGTGTCGAGCGATTAAAGTTGTTAGTCTATATCAGCGGAAGGTGGACAATGGGTGAAAAGTGGGATCACAGTGGGAGATCCATGAAAAAAAGTCTTCTTTAAAAAATCCACGTCTTGGTTGAGGGTTTCTCAAAAAGTCTTATTTGAAAAATTCACGCCTTGGTTGAGGGCTTCTCAAAAAGTCTTCTTTAAAAAATCTACGCTTTGGTTGAGGGCTTCTCAAAAATACTACTTACTTACTTAGCTGGCTTGATTGTTCCATAAGCCTAGCTTAAAAAAGATTTCCAAGCGCGTTGGTCTTGTGCGCATCTCCTCCAATTTGAAAGACCACGTTCGAAGATGTTGTTTTCTACTTGGTCTTTCCATCTAATTCGTGACCTTCCCCTTCTTCGGGATCAGATCAGTAGGCTCGCTTTTATATGTCTTTTGAGCTGGGGCATTCTCATTCATTCGCACAACATGGCCTGGCCACCGTAGTCAATACGTCTGATGTCGGTATCCGCGTATAAATTGTAAAACTCGTGGTTCATTCGACGCCGATATTCACCGTCGACGCAGATCTTTCGGAGAATTTTTCTTTCAAACAGCCCAAGATCTGTCACATCTGCTTGCGCAAGTACCATGCTTCAGATCCATATAACAGCACGGGTAGTATCAGCGTCTTGCAGAGTGTGAGTTTGCTTTTGAGTTTTTTGCTCAGACCATAGTAGTATCGGTTGGCCATCACTATCCTTCTCCGAATTTCAAAACTGATGTCATTAGCTTTATTTATGGCGGTACGAAGGTATATAAATTCATTGACTACCTCGAAGCTGTAGTTCTCAAGTTCCACAGTTGGTCCGAGTCTACTGGATGTCTTGCGCGTTGATACCATAAGTTTGGTCTACTCGCCATTCACTGCCAGTCCCACTTTGGCAGACTTCTTCTCGACCCATTATATCGATAACATCGGTGTAGGCGAGTAACATGTGTTGTTTGGTGTACAGAGTGCCATGCATGCTCCTGACCAGCATCTGACCACCAATCTTGAATAGTTCGGCTGGTAACCCATCGGCTCCTGCTGTTTTATTGTTCTTGAGCCGATCAAATGTTTTTATGACCTCATCTTGGCTAGGTGGTATACACTCTATACCATCATCTCTTATTGGATCCGGAGTATCTTCTTCACTATTTGATACCAGAAGCTTTTCAAAATGCTCCTTCCGGATCCTCAACACGCTGTCTGTATCTGTCACCAGGTTTCCTTCTACATCTCTACAGAAGGATGTGTTTGCACCAAAACTTTCGGTTAGGCGTTCTACTCGTTGGTAAAATTTCCGGACTTCATTCTGACTACTGTACATCTCGATTTGCTCACGTTTTTCTTGTTCTTTCTTCTTTTTTTCTGAAAACACGTTTCTCCTCTCTCCTTTTCTTCCGATAATTCTCAATCACATTACGTGTTGCTACTGTCTGAAGGGTTGCCCGATACGGTGCGTTTTTCACATCAGTAGAATTACGACACTCCTGATAGTACCATGGGTTTCTTGGTGGTGGTTTTTGGTACCCAAGTGTTGCTTTTGGTGCAGTTTGTAGGGAGTGGGCAATTCTTTGCCATTGTGCTTCTATCGGGACAAGAAGTGCTTTCGTTAAGCAGGTGGGTAAGTTGAGCGGAGTAGGCCTCGACTACCTGTTGTGTTTGCAGAGTCGAGTTGAGTTTCCGTGTTGTGTTAGATATATTGCAAGGATCGCAATCGTCTTAATGTTGCAGCAAACATTAAGACGATTGCGATCCTTGGCTGCTACAAGGTAGTGGTCCGAATCGATATTTTCTCCTCGGATAGATCGAACGTCTAATACACTGGATGAATGCCTTCCGTCTATCACAACATACTCAATTTGATTTCCCGTCGCTTGATCAGGAGAAATACAGGTGGCCTTGTGTATATCAAGTTGCTCATGCCGTTATCGGATGTTTCTTCCTGAAGGCTGAATTTTCCGACGGTGGGGCCAAAGATATTTTCCCTTCCGATTTTTGCATTAAAATCTCCTAGCAGAATTTTAATGTCGTGGCCAGGGCAACGGTCATATGCTGTTTCTAGGCGCTCGCAAAATATGTCTTTGGTCTGCTAATATTTGTCTTTGGTCGGAGCATGGGCGCAAATAAGACTGATGTAGAAGAACATAGGTTTTATGCGGATTATAGCAATTCGCTCATCTACTGGGGTACATCTGGAGACGAGGACTTTTATTTCCTGTTAACCATAAATCCGCAGCCAAATTCATGTCTCGTTTCATGACAGCTATAATACAGTGCGTGATCGTCTGATTTCCTTACGCCTGTCCCTTTCCATCGCATTTACTGTAAGGCAATCATATCGGCTTTGTACTTCTTAACCCTTTCAGTGTCAAAAAATTTTTTGTCGGAATAAAAATCTAAAATTTTGTACTTAAAATCATATGTAGGCACAGAGTTTAGAACAAAAAGCAATTCTTATTTTAACCCTCGGACAGTTTTGTCTGTCTTTCAGCAAAAACAAAGACATCAATTGTAACGGTACATAGGATAACGGAAAAATTGCAAAGGAAGAGAGTAATTTTAAATGTCGAATATATTCGACAAAAACACTGAAAGGGTTAAGTACATCCGCCAAAGCTAGAACTGCGACTATTCTGTACAACGTGCGTACATTCCAAGTGCAGCTTCGCAGATCGTGGTCCTTTATACGTTTGCGTGGGTCGCCAACATTAGGGGTTTTTTCTTTGCTTTTTCATAGTAGGAGGGCTTTTTCGAGTGTGGGCAACTAACCCGACGCCTCAACCCACTTTTTTATATTTCTTATGGGTGAACTGGTGGCACATAGCAGCTCAAGCCTTGGTTGAGGCTTTTTCAAAAATATTCTTTAAAAAATTCACACTGTATAGGCCTTGAAAAAAATATTATTAAAAATCCACGCCTAGATAGGCCCTAGAAAAATACTCTTTAAAAATGCAGGTCGGATGGCCCACAGGAATAACTTTTCCCCCATTGTGAATCTATACAAACTAAATAAAATGTGTGTAGTATATTTGTATGTATATACTTGTATTAAAATAATATATATATATATGTATATATATATACTTACTTGTAAAAATATTTATCTTCCGAACATTTGTACTACTGATCTTTATCGGTTATAATAATATCGGTGAAATGTGTATTCAATTAAAATGTTTTCGGTTGTTGTAGTTGTCATAGCTTTGTTTTATTTGTTTTTTTTTTTCTATTAAAAAAAGAGTTTTTTTTATTATAACCGACTTTTAAATAAAAGTTGAAATAGTTGTATGAATGTTTGTGTGTTGGTGCAATTGTGCGGATTATTTGTAGAGTGGCATCTGGAGAACGGAACCGAACGGGAGCATACATATGGGGTATAAAACAAATAAAAAAACACAAAATAAATAAACAAACCGACAAAAACCGGAAGTTCTGCTAAAAATAAAACCGATGACGTCGACGACGATGATTGTCAAAGATGACGACGTTGATGATGATCTGATCAGTGGAGCGTAGTGTCTCAAATAATAAAATAAAAATTAAAACTTAAAGAGTAATATTCAATTGTCTTAGAAAAACAACAACAACATATCGTAGTACAACTATTTAAAGATCATTCCCTTTAATAACAGTCTTGATCGGTGGAGATTGTCATATAAATTACGGCACGTCTTTATAGATAATAAACTATAATTTTTTAAGTATATAATTAATTATTTTTTATTATTATTATGAAGTAGTAGTAACTAGAAGTGGAAAGAATATAGGTAGGTACAAATGAATGAAATTTTGTAATCAACTAAGTTTTTATTTTTTTTTTTATAGATATAAAATTGTAACTTCCTTGTTAGGCGCATTCTATCATAAAATGAAGGGTATATAAATTTATTCCATATGTTTGTAACGCATGTAGGTAGTTAAGGAGAATACGGATTTCCTAAAAATATTTTTAATTGACCGTATGAGCGTCTATTTGTTAAAGACTATTTTTTCAAAGCACCAGCGGGATAATTTAAAAAATATCAGATTATTGACCGACTATATGCCTAGATATTTTTAGGAAAATATTTCATGGGTCACCTGAACTGCAGGCGTGTATTTTTTAAAGAACCACAGGCATTGACATTTTGCAAAAAAATAATGGATTTTTTTAAAGATTTGTTAAGAATATTTTTCCAAGCGGACCATCTGAGCTATATGCTGAGATTTTTTTAGACATTATTAGTTCACAGTATAAATTAATAGATTAATTATTTCAATTGTATCATCTGACATAGTATTATATCCGCCCACAGGAAATATGGGTCCACGTTTAGGTGTACAGGGTGAGATGAAAAAACTGCAACCAACTTCAGACTGCTGTCATTTCTAAGCCACTCATCCGACAGCTGTTAAAATTATTCCAGTGGCAGCTCCTTATATTGTTTACAAGCATACAAAAGCATTTTAGTGAGAATTTTCCAGAAAAAAAATATTCGTGATGGAATTCAAACGAGATAGTGTGTTTATATTTGGCTTGAGAACCACAAGTGACTATCGTTTGATCACTCCAGCATTTAAATGTGAATAAATATTTTGTGTCTCGTACCATCGCTCGTTATCGTGATACTGGTAGCGTAGCCCGACGTCAAAGAAGTGCACGGAAGAAAACAGCAACATCAGCAGAAATGGTTCGAAAAGTAAAGAAGCGACTTGATCGAACCCCGTGTCGCAGTGGCCGAAAAATAGCTCGTGAGCTGTACATATCGCAATAGTCCATTCGCAAATATTAAAAAATGAGGTCGGGGTAGAGCCACTGAAATTCCAAAAAGTGCAAGAACTTACACCGTAACAGAAAGAAAATAGACTCAACAGATCTAATGAGTTGCTTCGCTTGGCCGAAATTGGTGAACTGCCGAATCTGGTTTTCTCCGATGAGAAAACATTCGTTGTCCTGCAATTTGTAAACAAACAAAATGATCATGTTTACTTGCCAAAGAGGTCAGCTGAAAATGTGCACCTTCGGTTGGCCACCAGAACTAAATCGCCGGCCATGTTGATGGTGTGGCCCTCCATAACAGCCGATGGTCGCTCTCCGCTTGTACAAATCGACCGTGGCATCACAACGGCCACCAAAATCTACCGGATACCAATCCGTTGGACTATTGTGTCTGGATTATTTTGGAAAGCAAGGTTGGCACTAAAAAAATACCAAAGTGTCGATCAACTCAAGCAAGCGCTTCGCCGGGAATGGGCCAAAATACCGCAGAGCAACATTCGGGCAGCGTGTGACGGTTTCATTTGCCGTGTGACATAGTGCCAAAGGTGACCAATCCGAACAAATCTAAACTTATTATAAAATTTGATATTATTTTCGGCATTTTTCTCTTTCATTAAATAAAATTTAAGAAAAATTTAAAAATTGAATTTGTTGAATTTTTTTATCTCGCCCCGCATTGTCTTCAGACCTCATGTTCTCTGGACTTTCTGGAAATAGTTTTACTTTACATTTGTTGTTCACGCATGTCTACCAAACTTTAGATGCGTTGGTTAGAATCGGTCTAATGACGCTCTTGTAGATCCAATGTATCATCTATGGATTAAAACCTCATTTAGAGAGTACGGCTGTTCTATAGAAAGGAATTTGTCGACCAGTCCCTCTGTATGTGATTTTTCCATTTAAGTTTCCTATGAAGGATGACTTCCAAATATTTTACTTTATTAGATATGGGTATCACTTTGTTCATACTGTCCTATTTTTGTTATATATCTCGGTCTTGTCAATATTTACATTAAGGCCTCTTGGCCTCACCCAATTAAAAACTAACGCCGCCTTCCTTCGTAGGGAGTATTATAACGTCGTCTGCATAACAGACGGGTTCAAATCCCTCATCAGTTAAAGTCCTTAAGAGACTATCAATTATGGTGACCCACACGATTGTCACCATACAAGTGGCTGAATTCTAGTATTTCTGGTGTACAGTGAATTAAATGTCATTGTTAAACATTGTCGGCATATGTTCACTTATTTCTCATGTCATATCTATAAAAGTTCCACCCGAAACTTCCAAAAATCGTCTAGATTTGTATTCTTTTAACTCAATGAAAAGCGGACAAACTTTAGTTACTTGGTACATCATTTGGATGAAATCAGATGAAAATGTATGTGGAAACTATATCTTAAACTGGGACATCTCCGATACAATACGCTATGCAATATTCCATGTACCATTTACATTTGCACCATTTACATAAATTCGGACAAACATATATGAGGGAGCTGTATCTACATCTGAACCGATTTCAACAACAAAATATCGTAAATAGAACAGGATCTATGTGTCACAATTTACATAAAATGGGACTAAATTATATGTGAGCTATATTTAATCTGAATCGATTTCAAATTTAATCAAAGCATTCTAGAATATATTTCGTGAATATAGAACAAAAATCGGACTAGAGTATATTTGGGAGCTATGTCAAAATCTGAACCTATTTCAACAAAACTTCACGGATGTCAACCTGTAGTAACTTCAATGCGATACGATACTTCAATACAATACAATGCTCCATTTACATAAAATCGCACGAAACTATATATGGAAGCTATATCTAAATCTGAACCGATATTAACAAAACTTGGCATATATCAATCTAAACCTAATTCAGTACTCTGTGCAAAATTTTGTCTCAATCCGGCCAATATAGGGGCCAATTACATAAAATCGGACGAAACTATATATGGGAGCTATATCTAAATCTGAACCGATTTTCTTCAATTTCAATAGGGTTCATCCTTGGACCAAATAAGTGACATGTGCCATGGGTACCATGGGTCTATCTCGATACCTTTTGCCTGTTACAAACATATGCATAAAGGCATGGTAAAGGGTATAATGAGAGGTCTAAGATATAGTACGTCTTGACCCCTTCTGATTTTGCGATATTTTTGGGGATTTTTGCCACGGAACACAGGGCGTTTAATTTAGATTTGTATAAAAATACTACTTTACTACTTTTTATTGACCCATGTTCCTAATTATTCTTTAAAATGTATGCGCTACGCTTTATTGTAACCATGGTATGACCACTTGGCAGAATATTTTTAAAATAAGTCGATAGCTTCACGAAGGAATAAATGCGCGAATAAAAATGACAGAGCTGCAATATATTTGTACTTTTCGATTTTTTTATTATATTATTGTCTGTTCATTGAGGAGGGTATATAAGTAGGACAGGTTCTACAGATTAGGTTCATAAAGTCCGATTTGCACTTGATTCTATTTTTTGTAAAAATGTATGTATATATTTATGCGGGAGTGGTCCATTCTTTCCCCTACAAGATATATAGGGGTTTTAAAGGAAATTATCGTTGTTTAACATAAAAAATGATCGGATATTAATGTCATAATAATGAGGACGCACAGTGGGAAAAAATACCGATCTAGCGCGCAGAAAATAAAAAAATGAACTTGAAGGAAACTTTAAAAAATTAATGCAGTTTTAAAGTAGAGTGTTGCGTCTACTTAAGTCCGGTACATTTAAAATAGATATTTTTTCCAATGTTAAAAATTGTATTTTTTAGCTATAAAATTGCGATGGTCGTGTGCATTCTGTGAATATATTTTTATAGAATTTTGTCCATTTTTGATATATAGCATTGGTATTTAATTAAATTGTATAGTTATATAACCCATAAGTTATTTTAATTTAGGTGTTTCGGGCAAAATATATGTAAGGTCCGTTTTTTTAAATTCCTTCAATTAAAATAGGGGTTTAGTATGGAGTGCAGTCGAGTTCAGCGTTGATTTTTGTTTTATTTTTCTTGTGTGTCTGTCTAGAACATCATATTAAATTTTTTCCTGCGACTTCCTGCGATTCTCGGATTTATGGCAATTTTTTGAAAAAAGAATACCAATTTGGTATGGATTTTCTACAATGGATTTTCTACAAAGCAACAAACAGATGTAATTTACACTGATTTTAGTAAAGCATTTGATACGGTGTTACACAAACTTTTATTATTTAAATTGGACGCCATGGGTTTTCCATTCAAAATTTTGACTTGGATTTCATCCTACTTGCAAAACCGCACTCAAAGCGTATCTTATAATAATATTTTCTCTAGAAATATTGATGTTCATTCTGGAGTTCCTCAAGGTAGCCATTTAGGTCCACTATTATTTGTGTTATACCTTAATGATCTTCCATCAGTTATTCAATCTTCTAAAGTGTTGATGTTTGCTGATGATGTAAAACTTTTCAGAAATTTAGACTCACTAAATCAAGCCCTTAATCTACAAAATGATTTGCACTCTCTTGAATACTGGTGCAGTATTAACGGTATGTCACTGAATCTTAAAAAATGTAAAAAATTATGCCTTTCTAAATGTCGTTCAATTCCTACCAATTATTTTATAGGCTCTTACAAATTAGACAATGTTGATTCCTTTGTTGATCTTGGTGTTATCTTAGATGATAAATTGCGATTTAATTTGCATATTGAGTCATGTGTAAATAAAGCCAAATCTTTACTAGGATTCATAAAACGATGGTCTAAATAGTTTGACGACCCTTATGTGACTAAACGTTTATTTGTTAGTCTGGTTCGGCCTACATTAGAATATGGATGTATATTGTGGAGCCCGTTTTACAGTTGTTATTCTAAAAAAATTGAATCTGTCCAAACACAATTTCTCTTATTTGCTCTTAGAGGTTTGCCTTGGAGTACAGTTGAAGGACTCCCTCCTTATGAAAATCGTTTAAAACTTATTAATCTCCCAACACTAGAACGAAGACGTTTAATGCTGAGATCTATATTTTTAATAAAACTTTTACGCGGTCAAATTGACTCGAAATTTCTAATCGGTGAAATCAAGTTTAATGTACCTTCACGTCTTACTCGTAATTATATACCGCTTTATCTTCCTTTAGTGAGATCTAATTATGAGTTATGTAATCCCTTTAGATCACTATGTGAAATATATAACAATCTGTATAATCGCATCTCTTTATCTGATCCAATACATGTAATTAAAAATTCTATTCTAAATTTAGAACTGTAGAGTGCAAGCAGTTGCCAGATGTTTATGTTTTGTGTTTGTCTTTATTGTTGTGTTTAATTAATTAACTTTAAATTGTTTAACCGGCTGATGTTTACTGTAGCCGGTGTTTCCCAACATTACTAACCCTCCATAATCCGGATTATGAGGTGTACGTTCTCCCTACGTTATGGGGAGGAGGTCCCCTCGGTCGGCAGGGGCGGGTAAGAGTGGCGTGGGAACGATCGAAAAAAAAAAAAAATTGGTGTAGGAAGCTTTTTAAGTTTTTGTACAAATAAAATTAAAAATTTGTGAATTTTTTGATATAATTCATCGAATATGACTTGGAATATATCACAGCATAGCAGATAAGAAAAAAACAAGTTCAAAATGTCCATCCTAAGGTTCCAGAGTAATGGGTGTGAGTTTGAAAATGAGGGTATTTATGTAAGCTGCTCCAAACATTGATTTTAAACTCATGCACTGAATATACATTTATTTCAAATGTCTTTCTAAATAAAAATTGAAATTACAACGAAATCGGTTGTAAGAGTCTTTTCAAATACCGCAGGTAAAGGGTCTACTTTATGAACCCTGAAAAAATATCATTGGTGTAACATTCATATATACACGGTTTTACCTACATGACCTGTGGATATGCTATTAACGCAGAGTCATTTAAAGAACTTACTGAGGAAACATTTATTCTTTTCGTGTGATTATATCCTTGGTTCTATATGCCTTCAAGCATACACAAAATATTTGTGCATGGAGCTGATATAATTATGGAGCTGATGAAGAAGCCATGGAATCCAGAAATAAGGTCTTTCGGAATTACAGGGAACTGTACACCAGAAAAATGAGTGGTGAGGAAACAATGAGGGATCTTTTCAATAGGTAGCTATTTTCTTCTGATCCAAAAATATGAAGTTTGTCTCGTATTACATCTCTAAACCATCGATATAGTGAGCCACTATCTGAAGAAGTCCTTAAATTCCTAGATGATCCAATGCTACCAACTAATTCAGATCAAAACTCGGATTCTGAATGTGATTAGTATTTAACAAGTAATGCCTAAATTTTGTAAAATATAAATATAGTTTAATGTTTTAGGTATATAATACTAACAATAATAAAGATACATATAATAACAATAGTGTTTGCCCTTAACCCACTTTTTACCCTGCAAATGTTTCGGAATTTTTAAAAGAACCTCCTATTTTAGGAGTACTATTATTTATAACGAAAAATTTTGCTTATTAAAAAATGCTTAAAAAGCTTCAAAATAGTAATAATCAACTAAAAATTTAAGTTTTTTCTAAAAAAAATCGGCGTAACTACGTTTTTCATAAAATAATTAAAATTGTCCATCAAAATCTATTCTTATCCAAAATATCGATAAACATACAGTAAAACATCTACTTTTATTATCTGCGCGCTAGATCTGCATTTTTTCCCACTGTGGGACGGTATGCCGTATTATGTAATGAAATACGATATCAGGTACAGGACCATATATTTGTCCTATGCCTTCGAAAGCTTCAAAAATGTACCCTCGCCTACATTTCATGTATTTTAAAGACTTTAATTTGAAATTTTCCAAAGCAAAACGAGATATAAAGAATCCAGGGATATCCATAATAAATTTGTTCATTTTTGCGAGCATTGGTTGATCGGGTCTCCTATCCGTTAAAATTCCATGGTGTTCGTATTTTTAGATTAAAAAGTGACTAGAAAAATTACCAAACATGTATTGGTTTTAGTGAAGAACTTTACATAGATTTTCGTAACGATCCGCACGTCATCTGTGTCCTCTATTGTGAGGACGGTAATACTAAACAGTAAGTAGAATATGTAGACCCCATATAATATTTTAGTATGACATCCATTACATGCATCAATAAATAATTTGATTATTTTGAAATATTCGAGCAATTTCTTAAATATGTTATTATACAGCCATCGTATATACTATGTATGAACACACTTTCCTTTCCTGACCTTTCAAACTCCACTGATTTCCAAGAATTCGCCAAACTTTGATCGTTTCATAAAGAAATGTGTTTTACTTTTGCTAAAGCATTATATTTATTTAAAAAATTATATATTTGACACTAATGTAACAAAGAGAAACTATTATTTCAGATTTTTTGTTTTTGCTATTTTTATTTCTTTGTTAATTATTTTGTTTACTTTTTTTGTTTTGTTAGTTGGCTTTGTAGTTCTCAAATTTAATATTTATTTTTTATTTCACAACATTTATTTTTGTTTACTTTTTATTTTTTTGCAATATGAATATTTCACACGATCATCATTTTTGTCGATATTTAAATATTTTTTGGTTTTTTTTTTTTTTTTTTGCTTTTATTTTTTAGCTATTTTTTCATGATGTTGTTTTAGTTGTAGTTTTTTTTTAGTTTTTTTGGTTGTTGTTTGTAAATAAAAATTACGTCTTTATTCGCTTAAACACCGGAACCTAATAACAGTTCATTATTTTGTAGTTACGTTTGTACAAGTTAATGTTTATTGTAGTTTGTTTTTTGTATTTGTTTTAAACAATTGCAAAAAACGAAATGAGTTTTTTTTTTTTTGTATTTTTTTGCCAGCTAGCCATTGAGAATAGCTGCTGACCGTTTTGTAGAAAAAATGTGTATTAACGCTTAGAGAATAGTAGGTTGGTTCCGAAGTGACTTGAATTGGAATATAAAATGAAAACAAGGAATTTTCTCTTCCGAAAAATTTGACTACTAGGGGTCTTCTATAAAAAATTATATTCGGCATTCTATAAGAGTACCTATTCGGTCTTCTATAAGAGGACCTATCTGGTCTTCTATATGAAGATCTATTCGTTCATCTATCAGATGACCCATTGGTCTTCTATTAGAATACCTATCTGCTCTACTATTAGAAGACCTATTCGGTCATTTAGAGGAAGACCTACTCGTCTTTTTATAGATAATTGGGTATTCTTTTAGAAGACCAGTAAGACATCTATAAGATGACATATTTATCTTCTATGTGAATAACAATTAGTCTTCCACAAAAATATCGATTCTTTTAATTTTGTATTTTCCTCCGTTGTCGGAACCCACCTATTATCTAAATCTTAGCACAGAAGCACGCACAGTTTCACATGCGCCAAGCCAAGCCAGCGAAACCTGAACGTTTAAATGTTGCCATTAATAGCGTACGCTGATATCGGTGGAGGCAGAGAGAAAGAGGTCTTTGGAGAGTAGACAAAGATATGCAATTTTTTAAAGACCACAAACACAAATCAATAAATTAAAGCAAGCCTAACAAATATTTTACTACAAATATGACAAGAAATTTATTTGTGAATTTATTTCTGCTATTCCGTAATTTATTACAAATTTCAGTATTTTTTACAATATGTACGTGCATTTGACGATGATTGGAAATGTTTGTAATGGAGGTATTTTTAAATAAATGAGAAAATACTTTCTTTGAACTTAGAATTATATTTTTGGATTTTTTTTTTTCAAAATGAGTTTAACATGCTAACCTGGACTTTAGCAACTGCTGATGATTGACAATTAAGGACACGAGTTGGCCCATACTCATTACTGTGGACTGTCTTAGTGTGAACAAGTCTCAGCGATGTAACCCGTGCCAATCGATCGATATCAGATGGAAAGGGCTTCCTTCATTTCATTGCTATATCGCCGGATTTCCTTCCGGATGTGTCGAGGCAATGGATTCTGAACTACTATGTCGGGATGCGTCGACAGATGATATACTGTGATTATTAATGATGCCGTTTGACTTATTTTGTCAATGATGTTATTTTGCCTTCGATTTCGACGACATATACTCCAGAGACAAGGATGTCGAGTTTTATACACTCGTGTTTTATGACACCTCCTTATGGGACGCCCATTTCTATCTTCCGACTCTTTGACTATTCCCCCTCAACATATGCCTTTTGGTTGTGTTTGGTTATCTAGAGTACAAGATGTCGTTAATCTAAATTATCTGATCGATAGTGTCGAAGGCTTTATGGATAGATCCAATGTCACAAGAACTGTCCTTCAGCATGTTTTGTTGAGGCCATTAGCCTTATTAACAATATCAATGAGTCTCTATGGCTAGCTGATTAGTCCGATTTTGACAATAAGATAATTCTGGTCATATTCCATATTTCAGGGATCACTGACTGTTTGGTGGAGAGAATCAGGATGTGTGATAGATAGGATATTGCTAATGTAGCCTTTAGTGAAGGTTTCTGTTTTGTATAAAGGCTTAAAAAGTTCAATTAACACAATAATTCAAGCCAATGGATTCCCAAAAAGTTGTGTCTTTGGAAATTGGGTAATTGATATTCATAAAACTTAATCCGAAAATCGTTCGAAAAAACATCTTGACTAATGTACTATTCCGCTTCGGTGGACACTTCAAGAAGCTAAATTGTTTCATCTAGAGGTAGGAAAATCCAAAGGTATGGTTGAAAAGCCCCTCCATCCTGAAAGAGTGAATGTTATGGTCGTTGGTGCCATTGGACCTCACTCTGTGCATTCTCAGCCTTATGACTAATAAGGGTATATGGATTTTCCAACGCAAACATGTTTCTTTGGACCAAATTCATTTCAGACAATTTGAAGACGATACATATTCTCCATCTTAAATCAAGTTCGAAGATAGAGAATATCCACGCACTGCATCTAGTAACTCAACTAAAAAATGTCAATAATGTGTCTGATTTGGTATATTTGTCCATAAACCAGTTTTTATGAGACGTAGATTAAGTTTGAAGGAGGGATCCTTTAGTCCACTCACTTGCCGACTCCATTTCATTTTTTTTCTAGACCAAAAGGCCATGAGCGATTCCAAAAACTCCATATGTCATTAGGTAAGGGTATATATCTGTTGGAAACACCAACTGACACCTTTTTAAAATGAGGTCTGATCAGTAGTTACGGTGACTGGCTCAATTCAGTTATTTACGAGAAAAGTTTCGGCACCGATATAGGTTTTGAATTTATGTTGTTATTTCATTATGAACGAACTTTCTTTATTATGAAATAAACATCCATTCAGATATATCTTTAAAATGGCATTTTCTCTTCACTCTAAAATAAAAACCGGTGAACGGAGCAGTATAGTCAGACCGGGCCAAATGATACCCTACACAACTACCACCAAAATAAAATTTTCAGCAGATCTATATGCCAGGGTGTCTATGCCTGGACACCCTGGCATATTTTACGAATCATGTTTTCCCGTAGTAAATATTTACGCCATACGATTCAAATTGGGTACTTTACATACAAAAGTGTTGGTTCACTTGACCCTAAATAAATAGTTGATTAGATCCTTTCACCTTGTAAAAATGGTTTGCTTACAATAATAGCCTCTAAAGGAAGCGTTTTTGGTCCATTCCATCTACTAAACATCATCTTATCATCACCGAATTTTATAGGGGTCGTACCTAAAATATCATCCAATTTCTCTGTGTAAAATTTCGTGATGTTTGGGTCAAAATTATGACCTCTAGAGCGACCAGAAAAACCGACAAAAATCAAGTTTTGGCCTATTTCAGCCTTAATATTAAACGATCATTACCACAATCAATTGGCGACTTCTTTTTCCAGAACATGCGTTTGATCCATAACTGCGGCCTGTATCGTGTTTATAAATTATAATGGACGGACAGACACTCATGTCTAGATCGACTGTGTTAGTCGATATATGAAGATTGGTATACTAAAATGTGGGGACTTGGACCAATATATAATATATAATACCCTTACAACATAGTTGTTTAGCATTCCTTCACTCTAAGAATTAAAAGCTAACAAGACTATTTATATGGGAGCTTTTAATTACAGCCATTTGGATCAAAAAAATGCTGCTATGTCCTTAAAAAATACCTAAGGTCGTGCTATATTATCTTATAGGAACGCGAAATCTTCTAGAATCTTCAAAATCAAATGGTGCGTGCTATGAATGTTGTGGCTGTATTTAAGTAACAAATACACGACTTTTAATTTTCAAACCCAACAAAAATCCTAACAGTCAATAGGTTTTAGAGGAAATATTATTGCCTGGCAACTATGGCCACTCCAACAATAAAAGCAATTAATTATAGCAACATATTTTGTGTGGATTCTTCGACAACATCGATGTTTATAAACATTTGACATATGCCGCTCAAACATAAATTCCGATACAGTCAGATGAAGAAAACATTCCAAGCGGCATATAACTGCCCGGCTAGCTCAGTCGGTAGAGCATGAGACTCTTAATCTCAGGGTCGTGGGTTCGAGCCCCACGTTGGGCGCAAGTAATTTTTTTCGAATTTTTGAAATTACAGCTAAATTGATTATGTATATATTTTTTAAAATAATTTTTTTTAATATATATTTTTTAAAATATATATTTTTATTTATAAAATATAATAATTTATAAAATATAATTTTAGTGATCGTAAGTATTTGTTATTCACAATAGACTGATTCTTTATTCTATTCAGCTCAGTAAAGGTGTTAATAGAAACCGCCGTGTTCACGTAGGTATTACATTTGTAAGACTTGTGGAACTGGGCCTAAAATCTCCTGAAAATTATCATTAGAAATTTAAACATTTTGGGAAGTTATTTTAAGCTTGAACCTTACAGTGCCATGCATTTCCCGCCGGTCTACAGGTGATGCATAATATTAAAAACACATTTGAAATATTTACCTTAAATGAAAATGTAGTGTACTTCAAATAAAAAATGCAAGAATTGTCTTATTTTATTGTAATTTATTTTCCTTACAATATTTATTATTATCTTAAAGCTGTTTCCATATCAATTCATTGTTAAAATAATAACATAAACAAAAAATTGAACTGCGCCCAACGTGGGGCTCGAACCCACGACCCTGAGATTAAGAGTCTCATGCTCTACCGACTGAGCTAGCCGGGCATATATTGATCGCAAGATCACTACACAATTTCGGATAATTCCGATAATTTTAATGTTATGATCAGTTTCGAAATTGAATTCTAACCTAATTTTCAAAACAAATAATTTCAAAAATATTTTGAAAATAAATTTTAAAATATAATTTCAATTTATTTTAAATTTGAAAAAATTAAAAATAAAACTTTTTTCAATAAAAAGAATGTGGTCCAATCATATTGGCTGGGCTGGCGATGGCACCTCACTCCGGTACGCTATCCCACTACTGCTTACCGCGGGGACTCTTGGCTGCTGGTTTTCACCCCTGGCCCGGTACACCCCTCCTTAGCCAACCTGAATGCCTCGGACTCCTCCATGGCACCCATATTGACGGCAAGCTTAGTGCGGACGTTCCGTCAACATGAGGAAATCCACCACACAGAACCCCCAGCCTCAGACCATTCCACAATCTGACCTCGCAGAAGCACGATTACAGAAGATGCCAACCTTCCAGTCGAGTAGCGATGAACTGAAACGTTAATATAAGCTGCACAAGCAAGCACATATAATGAACACACATACATACGAGCATTGACTCACGGTGAGTGGTATTCACATTGACTGTTGTTAAATATAGCCACACACATAAGAGGCGAAGCAACGACTAGGGGATATTTTTAGTTAAACGTAAAGGTGAACCAAATGTATTGTGACGTAGGGTAACATAACCTAACCACTTGTGTTCAAAATAATACCATTTGTGAAATGTGAAATAATGATTTTAATAAAGAAAATTAATTTCTTCTTATTTGGTATTCGAATAAATTATAATAGTTGTAACTCTATACCCCTATTTGAATTAATAAAAACAATTTAAAAAAATAGAAAACAAAAAAGTGAACTGCGCCCAACGTGGGGCTCGAACCCACGACCCTGAGATTAAGAGTCTCATGCTCTACCGACTGAGCTAGCCGGGCTATATGAATGTAGGGCGTTCAATGGTGTTCCTGGATAGGGGCAAACACACATTCTAATATGAATCAAAATCTATAGAAATTTTGGTAAATGTTCGAATTAAAAAAAAAAACTGTAAGTTGGAAAAAACAATATAACTTACCTGGCACATACTACACCAACAGCAAGACAATTTGTGATCATATAATTTTTCTTTAGTCTTTCAAAATCCTGAAAATAAACAAAATTTTTTGTTTCATTACTTAAGACAAATTCTGAAAAAAATATTATTTCAACTCAACTGTTACAAATATGTATACTTTAAACCACATGTTGGGGAAGGTACATGAAGAAGAGTACCAGTTAAGCCCCATATTCGGACTTGACCTAGGCTTGGTAAAGATAATAGGTTGTGCAAAGTTTGGTTCAAATCGCTCATTCCATTCGGCAGATCTTGAATTTTTAAATATTGAAAATGTTGACTCCTTTGTGGAAGATACTCTGTTTGTTTCATATAAGATTTAATAATTTTAAAACTGTTGATCGTTTATGGGGTGGGGGAAGTAATAGAAGGAACGGACCAATAAGTCTCTCAACAATATACAGGCATGATTAAAATAGTAGGATGTGCAAAGTTTGGTTTGAATCGGATATGATATTATGAATGATTTTTCAGCACAATTTCTACCAGAAGGAGTTTACGGATTTTTCGTATTTTCAGGTTTGAAAGAAATTTAAGATGTGCAAAATGTTGACATATGCTTGGCCATTGGGCCATTCCATTCGATTAATATTGGATTTATAAATAGTGACCCTTTGTGTGGGTGGTACCAGAAGGATAGGACCGCATATTCCTCATCATCGATGCGGAATCGGTTAAACCCTTCGAAAGTTCTCGTGACACCAGCCGCTAAGACAGACCGACATTTGTAAATCAACTCCAAATTGGTCCAAAGAAACATGGGGCCCAAAATCGATATTTCGAGGTGCCAAATTTCTTCAGCATCAAAGTGTATATACCCATAAGGCTAAGGGTATAAAGTGTCCAAACTCCCCAACAGTCCGTATAATAACGTTATATGGGGGCTATCCTAAAAAGTGGACCTATATCGATCATTTTCGGAAGGGAGATTTAACTCGATGTACAATAATTATTGTCAATTCATTTCAAAAACGTGCCAAAAATTCCCAAAACACCGAATATTTGGCTGTGGGGAGTTTTTGAAAACTTCTGTTGTTATTGATGAATGTATTATGGACAGAAGACCCACTATTGAGTAATATCTTTAAATAAATACAATTAATTTGTAGAAATAATTCATAGAATAAACTTACCGACGATTGAGATTCTTTTATGTTTTACATGTCAAATTTCAGAGATGGTCCGTATGGAAGGAGATTTGAGCATTGGATTCCTGATTGCACTTATTCAAAGGACACAAAGCAAACTGGTACATTAATATAAAATATTTGCATGAAACGACGACCTTGATTTAGAATGGCCTCCATTGTATTAGGGCCATTTGGAAGTTGTTTAATTGATTACAGCCCTCTGTTACAGAGGATTATAGAATTTTAATTGGTAGATCTGAAAACTGAGGTTATTCTTTTTATAGTAAGTACATTAAATTGAATAAAGTCTATTTGTTAATATAATTTTTAAGAATAAACTTACCCGACGACCACACTTTTAACAAGACTTTAAGAAAACGTATGAAATGTCCAAAGGCAATTCTTTCGTAACAGGTCCAAGTAGTGCTTGTGTAATTTGAAATAGGTTTCATTGAATTTAACCACCGGTTACAGAGGAATTGAACTTTTGCCATTGGGAAGTGGTTTAACTGTTTGCTGCCTTCTGTAACAGAGGAGTTGATGGATGAATTTTAATCGATAGACCTGATCTAAAAACTGATATTATTATTCTTAATGTAAGTTTTTTTTAATTCCGCAGAATAAACTTACCCGACGATCAGCAATAAGGCCTACTACTATTTTAAATGAAGGCAATCCTTTCGTAAACGTTCCAAGTAGTGCTTGTTTAATTTGAAATTTGTTTCATAAAATGTAACCCCTCGATTACACATGGGATTGATGATTGAATTTCGAACAGTAGGTCCGACAAGAATTTTCAGGCTTTCTTACTGTTGACATAAGCTCAAATATTTACATGAAATGACCCTTCTTTCGGCATAGTATCAATTGGACTTGCGCCATTTGGAGAAGGTTTAACGAATTGCAGCCATCTGTTATAGAGGTGTTGATGGAAGATTTTTAATCGGTACACTTCACCTGAAAATCAATATAATTGTTATTGTACCTTCTTTAAATAGAATAATAATTTTTTGCATATAATTCCGAAGAATAAACTTACCCGACGATCAGCGACCAGGTCTTTAACAAGAAATATTACGCCTTTAAGAAGACTAGTAACAAATTTTAAGTGTCCACACTGTTAAAAACCTTTAAGGGGACCCCCCCATTCTCGGGGTCAAAATTTTTGTTGATATAATTCGAATCTACACTGATTAAAGAATGTCTCTACAAAATTTCAAGTGAAAATCTCAAGAACTCTTGAAGATATAGCCGATTTATTGTGTCAGCATCAAGTGACGGCTGAAGGGCTTCTCAAACTTTAAACGCGTTTTTCTTTAAACATTTTTTGCGAATGGCGGGCACGATAACCCAAAAACTAATAATCCAATCGGTTCCAAATTTTGCAACGTTTCTCTGGGAGTGTATAGCTCTCGTATGAACTAGGATAAAGCCAATCGCTGAAGTTCTTCCTTATTTTTTAACTTGGTTTTTGGTAAAAAATCGGCGATTTTCCAAAAATATTTTTTCAAAGGTCCACCATTTTGTTAATTTTAGAGGGAAGTCAATAATCCTAGTTCATACGAGAGCCAGACATGTACTCTTTCTAACACCGTTGGAAAGAGTACATTCCGATGTTCCAGTGAGGAGTTATCATGCCCGCCATAAAAAATAAGGAGTTTTCTTTAATTACAAAAAACAACAACAAACCAATAATAAAAAATTTTTGTAAATTATTTTTCTTCTCTTTTAAATCTTCAATTATATATGTGCAAAGTTACAAACCTTAACAAACATTGGTATTGATTTACCAGCCCATTGAAAATCTTGAAAAATTAAAATCGAGAATGGGAGGGGTTCCCTTAATTTGATTCTTAAGTTGCTCTTAAAAAAGTACTCGATATAAGCTTTAAACTAATACCCATATTGCCTTGGAGACTCTTTAAACAAAATATGTTCCGAAATTTCAAGACCTATATCTCGGGAAGTATATATTTCCTTCACATAAAATGTATATCACTGTATTAAGCTCAAGGAGATCTACCTACGGTAAACTTGTTACTTATTCCCAATCAGGTATCTCGCCGTTTTTAAATGACTAATTTCGGCGGACACAGCAACTTGCGACCGGGAATTAAACTTGACAAAAGCCTATGTATGAAACGACCCTGATTTCGAGTTGATGAATGATGAAATTTAACCGGAGGATCTGAAAATGTTTTTGTTATTGTACGTTCTTAAAATTGAATAACATTATTTGCATATAATTCTCAGAAAAGAAAACTTACCGGGCGGTCAAAAATTTCCAAGCTTTTTCATCTCTACTTTCGGAGCACAAATGTTCTTATGGCTGCCATTTGCCACGCATTTTACTTTTTTTATTACAATAATACATACAACAACTGAATAAACATAAATCACGTTATATTTTAATAATTTAATTTATAAATATCAATAATTTTATTGTTTTATTCACTTTTTTCTTTAATAAATTTGCAAACAAATTTCACCGTTTAACCTAACGGTTTGCTCAGGTCTTGACAATCATGCTTTTTATTGCAATGTTGTCAGTACTGCTTTGTGAAAGAGAAGGAGCGAGAGAGAGAGAGAGCATTGACAATCATCTGTTGTACAAATGTCGACCTAACTCTCCCTGTCACATACAACCCCATTGAAGAGCTCCAAACACAAGCAGTAAAATAACAAGAACGGTTGCTGTTGGAAACGTTCAGAGACGGAAGAAAAAAAAGCAAACGAAACGCGAAAAGAACAAAAACAAAAATAATAAGCAAAAACACCAAAAAATTAACATAAAAATTTGCATAGTTTTTTGTATTAAATAATAATAAAAATAAAACGGTGTTTTGAAGAGCGAAAGTGATTTGTCAAGTGGTGGTACTAACAACAAAAACAACAACAGTTTATTAACAATAATAACAACAAAGAAAACCACACAAATCAGTGACGAAACAAAAGAGATAATACACTGTGTTTGTCTGTCAGTGAAATAGATAATAATAAAGAAATAATAAAAAAAAGAAGAGTGAAATAATTAAAAAAAAAACGCAAAAATGTGCGGTGGATTTACGTGTTCAAAGAATGCATTAATTGCCTTAAATATTTTATATGTGGTAAGTGGGATATGGCAGACATACAGACAGAAATGTCAAACAATTTATGGTTACAAAGCTAAGCTACTGAGCCCTTGGCAAGGGCGCATAAACCACAACAACAACAAAAGAAAAAAAATGAAGCCGTAAACAAAAAACGGCGACGAACGCGAACAGACAAAACTGCTGACTGATTACAATCAGAAAATTTAGCAGAGCGTAAAGAAAACTGTTATACATAATAACTTAAAAAATTGTTGTTGAGTATTTTTTTCCCGATTTGGAGCTACTTGACCCTATAAGGTTACAACAAGTCAAATATCAAGTCTCCAATCACACAACTTTGTGGAGCAAGAAGAGTAGTTAGTTGAGGAGGAGGAGGGTGCCAAACAAAAAACTCATATTTCATATTTAGCTGATTTTTTTTTTGAAAAGTCATGAGGATTTTTGTTTCTCATTATACATACAAGGCAGCGCACAGCACATTTGGGACCTGACGGCCATATGCAGTGCCATATATCCTTATTCATTTGGTTCCCAATATCCTCCTCTTCACATCCTGCACAATGCTCTAATTTGCCCTTTCGAAACAAAGAAAATTGTCTCACCAGGGGTTTCTTTAAGCTTTTTTTACCCTTTGTTCCAGATCTCTTACCTTTCTTCCCCTCCCCTGTGTTCCTCGTTTTCTGCTTTCCTCAGAAATCCTTTAAAATATCGATTTCGTTTTGCTTTATTTGTTTTAGCATTCTCATCATCAACAGCATGGATGGCAGCAAGACAGTCAAAAACAAATCATCCCTCCTCTGGCATTTTGTTTTTCCTCATAAGAGCTTCTTTTTTTAATGTATTACACATTTTTTTCCAATCACTTGCCCGCTTACTTTGTAATCACACAGACAGACAGTCAGTCAGTGAAGCAAGCAGCCAGCCGAAGTCTCCTCAGACCATTTCTCTTAGTCTGGCTATCAGCAAAAGGCAACAATGTGTTGTTATTGTTGCTGTGTTGCCTGACTTCTGGCTGGTTAGGCTGTGTGTTTTCTGTTGTTTGTGACGGCGGCATTGCTGCTTTGTTTCCTGGTACGAGGGTGGTTCTTACATGAGAGAGAGAGGTAAAAGTCAAAGCTCCAGAATGGTATGGAGACCACCACAAATATGCGGGTGGAACATCGGAACAACTCTAGTTTAGTAAAAACGATATTTTGGTCCACAACAGATACAGCCACATATCGCACCATTTTGGAAAGAGCAATTTGTGGTCTATCATTTGAGTCATGGTTGGGGAGAGAATATTATGGACCCAAGTTCGACTTTTAGGGAGTTTTTCAAAAAAAAATCTCCAAAACGGTTTGAGATAACCCCACCATAATTAGGGTAAAAATACATACCTCTGGAAAAAATTTCAGAAAAATCTGATCGTTTTTACTAAACTAAAGTTAAGCCGGAAAATCCTTAGCTATATCCTTAGTTGAACTTAGACACGGTCTGTGCGTCAGTAGGCCAGGACTGGACAGTGACACAGGAGATGCTCAATTGTCTCCTCCTCCTCAACACAGAGTCTGCAGTAATCAGTAATCATTATCCCATTTACTTGTAATGGTCCTGATATTGCAGTAACCAGTAAGGACTCCTGTCATTACTCTAATTTCAGCTTTGCTCAGGTTCATCAGTGAGTTTGTTCTCTTGGTTGACAGAGTCAGCCAAAAAGATCTTGACAAATTGCACCTAGGTTCGTTGTACCAGAGTTCATTGGCTCGTTCGTCGAAGAACGCCTCAAAGTTCCGAAAAAGATGACAGATGGGTGGTTTGATTGAGTCATCAATTGCTAGATCTGCAGATTGAGATTCTCGTCTAGCTAATTCGTCTGCCTCTTCATTACCCATGACGTAACGGTGTCCTGGTACCTAACACAGCCGATAGCTCTAAGTGTTTCCAAAACTGTTCTACACTCGAGGACAACCTCAGATTTGATATTACAGGATTTGATGCCTTTAAGAGCCGTTCAACGAGATCTGCATCCAGACTTTTTTATCAATTCCGGTGTTTTCCAAATAGCAAAGATTTCAGCTTGGAAAACATACAGTTGCTATCCACTACATGTGTAGGTAAGCTCAAGGCCTAGCTTTCACAGTAGACTCCAGACCCTGCACCTTCTTCCATCTTAGACCCGTCTGTTTAAATTGCCAGACCGTCCAGAGGAGAGTTGCTACGGCTCCAGTCGTATCTACTAGGGATAATGGCATCTACATCGTCAAATCTCAGGACTGGTGATATATAGACGCTTAGTTTTACGCGTTGGTCCAATGTTATACCTAGTTCGTTCAGGAAACATCCATGCCTGTAGGTACAATTTCGTCATAGATTTTGCAGGCA
The DNA here is from genome assembly GCF_032173495.1 of Musca vetustissima. Classification (NCBI taxonomy): domain Eukaryota; kingdom Metazoa; phylum Arthropoda; class Insecta; order Diptera; family Muscidae; genus Musca; species Musca vetustissima. Next base: position 115,677 of record NW_026873584.1, on the reverse strand, counting down.
GGCTTAGGGAACTACGCGCTGCCTGACAATGCTGATACCCAGAGACCTTCAGTTCAGCATTGCATTCAGAGCTGCTTGTGGGGTGCTCCTAGCGGCTCCAGTTATTAGAATCGAAAGGATGGGCTTTACCACTGTGTTATACAACCAGTGTATAGTCGATGGCCCCCAGCTTTTCCCAATGGAGTTCTTGAATGCATAGATTCCTGTTACATCGTAATTGGCAGTTTAGGATTGTACCTAGGTATTTTGCTTCGGGCGACTGATGAAGCAGCACTACACACAGTGTTGACCTTAATAGAAGTCCTATCGGCAGTATAGGATTGTACCTAGGTATTATCCGTCTTGTATGTCCCTTTTCCAGGTGTTTTTTTTATAAAGAATACATTTCATTAGATATCTGTTTCTCTATTCAATCAATGACCAGTTGTTTCTTTTACATGACTCTTCCCTCACCTCCTCCTTCTTCTCTCTGTCACATGTGTATTGTGTCTCATTTTGGACGCTTAGTCATCTCTGTTATTGTTTTTTATTTTCTAATCAAACACAGAGCCTACATTTGAGTTTTATTTACCCCAACCCAGAAAAACATAAGCTCGTCATCCGACGGCAATTGATGTTTGACCTTAAATGGTGGGATTTATTTTTTGTACGTTGATTGTCTAGCAATTATGTGACCAGAGACAGGCATTCCAAAACACACACAAAGAGGTAAATGATCTGATCAACAAAAAGTGATAGTTCCGAGTCGTATTTTTTATTTTACTTCCAGTTATCGTTTGTTATTGTTTTCTTATAGGAATTTGTTTGATTTTTAAATAAAAACACGACTACCTGCCGGCAGCGTACTAAAACGATTATCGTCTTAGGAAGAAGCTTAAAATATTACTACAATTGGTACCATATTTTGGTGTACTAAAGTTCAATGGGACTATTAAAGTATTTAGAAAATATTACGAACCCCAAATCGATTGTATTTAGTTCACAGCTGTTGTAATAAATTTCCATTTGTGATTCGAACGTTTTGTGTGGCCATGCACTACGGGGATGGGTAAATTTTGGAAAGCTATTTCGTTTTGATTATCAATGGACCCTAACATGAAAAAAATAATCAAATCTTTTGCGTCTTCAGCGTGTTTAGTTATGAAAATGTGTGAATTATCACAGTTCGTTTTAAATAAATACAATTAATGAATGTATATTAGGGTGCTTCAGAACGCAAAAGTAGTTGGTGGTTTAATATATGCCAATTATTTTGAAAAAAAAAAAAAAAATAATAATAATATATAAATAAAAACGTTATACATTCCAAATGCCTTTTCACCTCGAAGAAACTCGTCAGCTATTTCATTCCCTTTAATATCGCACAATTGTATCTGCATTAAAAAAACGGCCCCTGAATTTATAGTCTGCTATTATATTTTGCCGCTGCAAAAGGCGCCAAAATATAAAGAGCAGAGCTTCGATATAATTTTCCGAAATCTTGCCGCTTTATTAACACCTTCTAGTGACTCAAAAAACATTTCAAGATTTCGATGGAACTGATGCGGTTGGTTGTTGTTATAGCAGTCATATTGCTTTTATACAATGGACTAAGGTGACAGACGTTTTCCGAGAAAGACTCGGGTCGTTTCGGATCGTAGATCCCTCTGTCATGGAAACGGACGCATTTGGTTGTTGTTGTAACACGTTGGCTGTTGATGAAAGTTCTTTCCTGAAAATGTTGATAGAAAAAAAAAACGGAAGAAGGAAAATATATTAATTATTAGGAAATCGAATTTGAAGAGGGTAGCCGGCGAAATTGTGCCACCTCTATTGGCTTTAGTCATAAATCTATAGGCAATATACTTGTAGGCTCGAACGGACAATTGAATAGATGGTGTGTGTCGTGAGGACTTTGCTGGAATGAGGGGCACCTGTTTAGGGTTCCGGGGACAATACGCTCTCGATACGAGTTGGGAACATTGCAAGGAAAAATCCTCTCACTCTCCGAAATTGCAGGAGGATGTTGTTGTAGGATTTTATTGAATCTGTAGCCATTTATGGCTGCGTAGACCACCAGTTGATGTATTGGATGCCATCACTGTGTATGGTTGAGATGACACGGCAGATATCATGCGAGCAGGAACTTTCTAGTTGATGTAATTGTAATGCGAGGAGAAATGAAGGATGTTGTCGAAGACCACGCCAAGGCTTTTTGGATTATGGACGGTGGGGATGCGCCTACCTTCAACGGAAATGTGAAGTTCTAAATTGACTTCTCGCGTCCAGGAAGTGAAAAGTGACACAGTAAACTTTGTAGTGGATAATTTTAGATTGCGCTCCCGCACGTACGTCGTCAATGTTAACGCCGGACGAAAGATACATGTTGAACAAAAAACCGCCTTGCGGTACTCCCATTTTGATCTTGCGATATTTGGATTTTTGGCCACGGAACTCAACGAAGGCCTGCCGCCCATTAAGGTAGTTGACAAGCCAACGCTTAATATCACTCGGAAGGGTGGAATTTGTGATGTCGGATATCAGCTCGGAATGATCGACCGTATCAAACGCCTTGGACAGATCTAAAGCATACAGAATGGTCCGTTCAGGTGGTCATCGCTGATTGAGGCCATTCACAATCTTGGAAGTAATTTCTTGCAAAGTCGTCGTTGTGTTATATGATTTCCTGAAACCGTGTTGGTGGGTTGCACGAACGAAATGCTATTTCAGGGACGGAAGCAGTAGATACTCTAAAACCTTGGCTACTGGTGACAGAAGAGAAATCGGTCTGTAGGATTCCCCATTAGTAGCGGATTTATAAGGTTTTAGAATTGGAATAATCCGGGCAACTTTCCAAATGTGAGGAATTACCAACTGTGACATCGATAACTCGAGAACTTTGGTCAGATAGCCCAGACCTATTGCTCCAAGCTTCTTTAACATGAACATGGATATGTCGTCTAGACCAAGGGCTTTGCTTGGCTTGGATTTGGAGATAATTGCCTCTACCTCGCTGGAGGTAAATGATAGTGGTCGCAAGTATCTTTTAAGATTCTTGGATCTCCGGATAACTGTCTCGAGGTATAGCTATACGCCGTGAAGATGGAACCTCCATCCTCGCCATTCTCATCCTCGGCTCCATAGAAAGTTTTTTGGAGAACTCGGCAAATTTAATTAAAATTAAATTTTATTAAAATTTTATTTAAAAAATCCAAGCCTAGAGCCTGTGGAAGCCTCTTAGGGGAAAATTCGATTTAAAAAATTCACGCCTAGAGCCTGTGGAAGCCTCTTAGGGGAAAATTCGATTTAAAAGATTCACGCCTAGAGCCTATGGAAGCTTCTGAGGTAAAATTCTATTTAAAAATCAATTTAAAAAATCACGTCTAGAGCCTGTGGAAGCCTCTGAGGAAAAATTCTATTTAAAAATCAATTTAAAAAATCCACGTCTAGAGCCTGTGGAAGCCTCTTCGGTAAAATTCTATTTAAAAATCAATTTAAAAAATCCACGTCTAGAGCCTGTGGAAGCCTCTGAGGTAAAATTCTATTTAAAAAATCCACGCCTAGAGCCTTTGGAAGCCTTTAAGGTAAAATTGTATTTACAAAATTCACGCCTAGAGCCTGTGGAAGTCTCTGAGGTAAAATTCCATTTAAAAAATCCACGCCTCCGATCCACCATACTTAGAGCTTGCTGATGATCACTGCCAGGGGATGGCAGCTTGTTCCTCCTCTGGTAGACCTCTTCAGCAGCGCCTGTGAAAATTTCTTCTACAAAACAGAAATAAACTAAAATAATAAACTTTTCTCCTATTTATACAAGAAATCTCTTAGGGCTCAATGCTCTGATTTTTACCCTTATAAAGAAAATCATTTTTTTCCAAGAAATTCCATTCAAGTGCAAAGTAATTCATCTTTTTTGTGGTGTGTATATTGCCGGAAATGTCTATTCCAAAAAAATATGATTTACATCGAAATTGATTAGCCAAATGTGAATTAATCCCCCATGGTGTTGTTGCTGTTATTTATTCGCTTTTAGGCAATTCATGGTGTGTTGCAAATTTTGTTTGCACTTCTAGTGTAATCAATGCGGGAATTAATAAGCAAAACGAAACAAAAAACACACCTGAGTCAGAGACTACATCATCTACCCATCCACCTACTCTCGCAATGAAACGTATTAAACATGCTGTGCATGCAACACATCTTAGATAAACTTTTAGATAGACTTTTTTTCTTATTTTTTCTTTTTATTTATTTTTTTCTGCTTCATATATTGATTAATAATGCTTTTGTTTTCTCTTCTTCTTCATTTTCTTCTAGATGGTGGGCTTCCTACTGATTGGTGTCGGTGTCTATGCCCGTGCCGCATCAATTGTTACAAATCTACCCATTGTTGGCGGTATACTGGCATGCGGCATAATCTTGATATTAATATCGATATTGGGTCTAGCTGGTGCTGTTAAACATCATCAAGTTATGCTGTTCTTTGTATCCTTTTTAAAACAAAACAACAACAACAACAACAAAAAAAAATTGAAAATACTAACAACATTGAAACCATGTTGAAGACCAAATCAATATATCGTATAATCAACAAGACAATAGAGGCAGATACACTTATGTCCAAGCTGAACAATGTGCTGCTAAGTTAAGAGCACATAAATGCACGAACAATCACTGCAGTGTATATTTGTTTAAAGATAAGATACCTGCATCAATTTATGTAGGCTCAAAATGATTCATTCTGGGGAGATAAGATAAAATTCTATCTTCTGAGATAAAATTCTATTTAAAAGGAGTGGATTTTTTAAAATAGAATTTTATCACAGGATCTAAGCGAGAACTTTTTAAATAGAATTTTACCTCACAGGCTTCCACAGGCTATAGACGTGGATTTTTAAATAGAAATTACCCTCAGATACTTCCACAGGGTCTAGTCGTGGAATTTTTTAAATTGAATTTTCTTTCGGAGCCATCCACAGGCTGTATGCGTATATTTTTTAAATTAAATTTTCTCTCAGAGGCTTCCACAGGCTATAGGCGTATATTTTTTAAATACAATTTCCCCTCAGAGGCTAGTAGTGTGTTAGTTTCTTGAAATGTGAAAATTTTCAATATGTACAGGTCGAAGACCCCGATCTATGCAGCAAAAATATATTGACGTGTCATTTACAGGAATTGTTCCGGATTGGGCCGGTAGCGATACTACATCGAAAGAGATTACGTTGCCATATTCTTCGTCGAAGTACAGAACCCTCAACACAGTCTCCTCAAACCCTAACGTAGTCTCCTCTTAAAACGTTGATGGTCCTACTCCTGATAGTGCATCGTTTCTGCAATTTAATTGCAACAGCCTTCAAGGAATAATATACGATATAGTGGACTTCATGAATCGGAAGAATATTATGGTCGTGGCGGTGCATTCAACCAGGCTCAATGAAATCGTAGCCTATAGCGTTGGGATGGTGTTACAACGTTCTGATGACGTATCGCACCAGAAGTGGAGTTGGGGGCCTAGCATTCTTCATGCACCACTATGTTCAATACAGGACATCACCTGGCAGCCAGTCATTTCTTTTGGGTCAGACCACCTCTTCATAAGCAGACCGCCCAAGTTTATCATCATTGAACGTCGCTCTTTCCTTAACCATAGGAAAGCCAACTGGCAAGGATTCGGAGAGTTTACTAACCAGCGCTTCAGAGAATTTTGCATGCCTTGTGATGTACGGGTAGCAGAAAGAAAATTCCTTACAATTGCAACCGCTATATTTATACCTGCTGATGGAATATCCAAGATGAGAGCTAATTTCCCAGCAGAAGCAGTTGGTCTAGCAAATAAGCTCAGACGATCTAAACCAGCAAATCCAGGGTCAGGTAACTTACATTGGAGGTCAGCAGATTAGTCGTGGAGCATAAGCGGAATAAATGGTTGAAGCACCTGAAGAGTTGCAGCATCGGTACCGGTGTAAGTAAACTGTTGGCAACCGTTAAGTCTCTCTCGAACACTGGTAAAAAGGATAATGGGACCTCAGTCATATTTAACGACTAAACAGTGACTGATCCGAAGAGATGCGCCAGTTATTTTAACAGACAACTTGTCGATATCGGGCGAAAGGAATGTCCGATTTGAATCAAACTTTGCATAACCAATTATCTTTACCAAGCCTAGATCTTTGATAAAAACATATTCCTTATATAAAACGAGTAATAAAACCTGCGCATAATTCCGAAGATCTCTGAAACCATAGGCTAAGGGTATATATCTGTCAGCGATACTGACTGACACTTTTTTACTTCTTAAAGAATCATTTTTTGGGTTAGAGTGCTCAAATAAATATCCAAAGTTCGATATGTTTTTAGATTTTCAATACCTCCTCTGTTTAGCATACAAATAGCCGCCACTAGCACATCACATTCGGCCGGCCTTGTTGTTAGTTGAACAAAAATATTTTCCCAATTGAAGAATGACCTACATGTACGCCAACTGCATGGTTAAAACACAAGAATGTTCATCTTATGTTAAGTATTCAAACTTTTTTTTCAAATTCTAACAAAAATGTAACCCCCACCAGTCGATGTTGTTGTATTTTTCGAGAAATATTTCTACTCCCCCAACCTAAAAGTTTTGTATTTCTACACACCCAAGTACCCAATCTAGTACAAGTACCTAATGTAACAAAATTCTTATGCGCCTCGTTGCTTTTATAAACTATTAACCATTCCACAAAAAAAATGAAACTTTTTTTCTGAACTATTCGCATAATATAGCAGAAGCACCAGTAGAGGCAACTGCTGGATGGATGAATGGTGAAGTGGTAATGGGTGGAAGCTAGTTTATTTTTATAGTTCGTTTTTTAAGTGGAACTGCTGCCTTTGAAGACGAGGCAAAAAAGGCATTTATAAGGAAATTCTCATTTCAACTATGAACAATAATAAATTCTGCAGGATTAATGAGGCGAATGTTTAAAGTGGAATTATTATTCTAACATTCGTTAGAAATATGCCGAAGGGATGAAAGGACAAAAAACATTTAGGAGAGACAAAGGGTTTTTTGTCTGCTAATTTTTTCCTCTCTCTCAAAGCCGTGGCTATTTTGAGACGCATCAAATTTTTATAGCTTTGTTAAGGTTCTCACAAATTTCAACTTGGTTTTTTTCTTCTTAATAATTTTTCCGCCATAATCTGAAATTGAAACAGACTTCCATAGCCTCTAGGCGTGGATTTTTAAATAGAATTTTACCTCAGAGGCTTCCACAGCCTCTAGGCGTGAATTTTTTAAATAGAATTTTCTCGTAAGGGGCTTCCACAGGCTCCAGGCGTGGATTTTTTAAATAGAATTTTACCTCAGATGCTTCCACAGCCTCTAGGCGTGGATTTTTAAAATAGAATTTTCTCGTAAGAGGCTCCCACAGTCTCTAGGTGTGGATTTTTTAAATAGAATTTTCTAGTAAGAGGCTTCCACAGGTTTCAGGCGTGGATTTTTTAAATTGAATTTTACCTCAGAGGCTTCCACAGCCTCTAGTCGTGGATTTTTTTAATAGAATTTTCTCGTAAGAGGCTTCCACAGGCTCCAGGCGTGGATTTTTTAAAAAGAATTTTACCTCAGAGGCTTCCACAGCCTCTAGTCGTGGATTTTTTAAATAGAATTTTACCTCAGAAGCTTCCACAGCCTCTAGGCGTGGATTTTTAAAATAGAATTTTCTCGTAAGAGGCTTCCACAGTCTCGAGGCGTGGATTTTTTAAATAGAATTTTCTCGTAATAGGCTCCAGGCGTGGATTTTTTAAATAGAATTTTCTCGTAATAGGCTCCAGGCGTGGATTTTTAAAATAGAATTTTCTCGTAAGAGGCTTCCACAGTCTCGAGGCGTGGATTTTTTAAATAGTATTTTCTCGTAATAGGCTCCAGGCGTGGATTTTTTAAATAGAATTTTCTCGTAATAGGCTCCAGGCGTGGATTTTTTAAATAGAATTTTCTCGTAATAGGCTCCAGGCGTGGATTTTTTAAATAGAATTTTCTCGTAATAGGCTCCAGGCGTGGATTTTTTAAATAGAATTTTCTCGTAATAGGCTCCAGGCGTGGATTTTTTAAATAGAATTTTCTCGTAATAGGCTCCAGGCGTGGATTTTTTAAATAGAATTTTCTCGTAATAGGCTCCAGGCGTGGATTTTTTAAATAGAATTTTCTCGTAATAGGCTCCAGGCGTGGATTTTTTAAATAGAATTTTCTCGTAATAGGCTCCAGGCGTGGATTTTTTAAATAGAATTTTCTCGTAATAGGCTCCAGGCGTGGATTTTTTAAATAGAATTTTCTCGTAATAGGCTCCAGGCGTGGATTTTTTAAATAGAATTTTCTCGTAATAGGCTCCAGGCGTGGATTTTTTAAATAGAATTTTCTCGTAATAGGCTCCAGGCGTGGATTTTTTAAATAGAATTTTCTCGTAATAGGCTCCAGGCGTGGATTTTTTAAATAGAATTTTCTCGTAATAGGCTCCAGGCGTGGATTTTTTAAATAGAATTTTCTCGTAATAGGCTCCAGGCGTGGATTTTTTAAATAGAATTTTCTCGTAATAGGCTCCAGGCGTGGATTTTTTAAATAGAATTTTCTCGTAATAGGCTCCAGGCGTGGATTTTTTAAATAGAATTTTCTCGTAATAGGCTCCAGGCGTGGATTTTTTAAATAGAATTTTCTCGTAATAGGCTCCAGGCGTGGATTTTTTAAATAGAATTTTCTCGTAATAGGCTCCAGGCGTGGATTTTTTAAATAGAATTTTCTCGTAATAGGCTTCCACAGGCTCCAGGTGTGGATTGTTTAAATAGAATTTTACCTTAGAGGCTTCCACAGCCTCTAGGCGTGGATTTTTTAAATAGAATTTTACCTCAGAGGCTTCCACAGCCTCTAGGCATGGATTTTTTTTATTTATTTTCATAAAAAATGTTTCCGCATAATCTTCAAGTGAAATAAGGAAGCTTGTTTTACCACCCCCCTCCATAATTTATTTTTTCAGATTACTTTTAATTATCTCTCCAAACACACACATCCAATGATTTTTTATTTTTTTGAAACAGAAGTAACATTTGGGGAATTGAGTTCAGCTGCCGATAATTATTATGTCAACACAATTATCTAGACGATGCTACCAGGGCAGGCAGACAGTCAACCAAGCATCCCTCCAACCATTCCTCCAACCAACCAACAGCAACAGTAGCAACACCCATTGTCTATTGTATTAGGGTTTTACAAATTATGGAATATGTATTCCCAAACCCCCCATGGCGGCGTCAACTACAACAACCGCAACCACCTCCACCACCCAATTCCTCGGGCCTTAAAAATTGAAAATAGAATATTACTTGGATTCATAAGAATATTATGCTGCTGGAGTGTGTCAAAAAATAAAAACCCCTATGCCAAGAGGGTATTCATCATGAACCAGAACAGCAACAACATCAGCTCTTGCTTTTGGTGCCACAGCTTTTTGCTGATCTAGGACGCCCGCGAACGTAATCAAGTGATGTGAACAGAAGAAGGTTATCACAATTACTTTGTATGGCCGAACGACCGACCCCCCTTCCTGCTGTGACGACATGCGTCGCCTGCTCAATGTATGAGATTGTTTTTGTTGTTGTTGTTGTTGTTTTTTCTTATTTTTTATATTCTGCTTGGAACATAATGAAAACAACATCATCAACGTCAACTACTTTACCACAAAAAAAAAGACAGACAGACAGTCACACAGTCGACCTCATAAAATTCCACACTATTAAAGGAGACAACAACAAATTTAGTCATAAGCCCCCCAATACAACAACAGCAACAATATGAACAAGATGTGAAAACATAATGACAAAAAATTAAAATGCAAAAAGGTTTCAAAGCACACAAAGGATGAGGAAGGAGGATAGTAGCAGCACCTACACATATGGAATAATATGAAATTCCCCATTGATAATTGACAATAATAAACAAATGTGAATGATGGTGGGGGAGTTGTGGTCGGAGAGGTGAATGTGGAGATGGAGGAGGAGAAGGATAAAAGGAACACAGTTTACCTCAAACACAAAGAAAGTAATTTTAATTAGATCACGACCATCAGAGGCACAGGCTTTTGTTTTTCAAATAGAGGTAGACTTCTTCAAGTAAAATACGGTCCCAAAAGTATGATTACCCATGAATAGTTTTGCAAATACTATCGGAGCCAAAGTTATTGATTTTGTCAACCATGAGAGCATCAATGAGTGGCATAGAGGTAGATGACTCAAAAATATTTGTTTAACACTAGAACGCCGAAGACGGTCATTTTGACGGCTTTCCAATTTCAAGTACAAAATCAACTGTGCATTTAATGACACTATTTTTTAGAATTTGGTGACTTTTTGTACTTCATAGAATTACGTTTATTATAAAAAATTCACCAAATTTTCAAAAAAGTGTCATTAAATGCACAGTTGCTTTTGTACTTGAAATTGGAAAGCGGTCAAAATGACCGCCTTCGGCGTTCTAGTGTTAAGGATCACCAGAACCAAAGGAACTTCGGAACTTCCTATTCAGGCAATTTGGAATCGATTTACAAATTTTCGCCTCTGACCGGCCGATGCCCACAATAAAACTCGAAGGGGGTAACTGATTCCATCCAAATATTGTACATCTTAATATTTCTTCCAAATTTAGTTCAAGTTTCAAGATGGCGAATATCGGTCCTGAGAAGATTGGATTTATCGGTTCCCTCCTTCTTGTACCTCCACCACAAAGGGTGAAAATTTAAAATTTTTACTAATTCAATATTAAGCAAATGGAATGTCTGATTTGACCCACACTTTGCAAATTTCAACAGACAACAGCGAGATATTGTCGTCCTTTAACACAAATAGCAGCAGATATCGCCACCCAAAGTAAAAAATGTAAACACAAATCAAGGACCTAACCACTGTACAAAATTCAAGGAGTCTTTGTTTTTAGGCAACAATAGATGGCAGTCCCATAACGTAGGATAGGCTACACCAGACCAGGCATTTACTATTGAATAAAAAGAATAAACAAAAACGTCCATGAGGTGGACATTCAAAATACCTGCAATTGATCGAGGCTTCCAGGAGAAAAAGAAACACAATACTACAGACCGGAAATGAAGCGTGACGAATGCAAACGATGTATGAAATTCTAATTTTGAGGTTTTCTGTAATATGGGGGAATATTTTTTTTTTTCGGAATCGAATGAAAATCCAAAATATTAAATTACCGCCAATTTGGTTGGAAATGGTGACCAAAATACCTGACGAATACATACGATAGCAATGGACCGGTACAGTGCCCCCACACTCACTAAAAACTCTTCAAATGAGTAGAGTAACAACATTTAACCCGAAGTTTATGTTTGAGACAGATCGAAGTGCTGGAGGGAGGAATTTCCGATTAATTTTCCCGTGACAACTAGTCACAGTTGCAAATGTCGATAAAACATCCCTGACATCAGTGCAATTCTTACAAGCCAAAATTCCAAACCCTGGCGTAACTATTCTTTAAGGAACGGATTAGACAAGTTTCACGCTGATTTATTTGGGACTAACTTAAGTCCCAAATAAATCAAATCAAATGCATTTCTGCAATAAAACTCTAGCTAGCACTCCTCCGGCGAGTGTGGGCCGCCATTCTTCTTGGTTATATTCATAGACCTCCTCTGTTTCTCAATTAAATTCAATATTTTTTTACGTACTCCAATAAAGGATGATCCCAACAATTTTAACTGATACACAACCGAGTGTCTATCATTGTTATCCATTTGCCTTCTGGGATCATATGTCCAATATGTGGGCCAATTTCAAGGCCTTCGCAAATATTTCTCTATAGGATGACCCTTCAGTAATAGTTTCCGCAATCATACGGGTATTTTATATGCGTCTACGTCTTTGTGAATCGTGCTAGGAACATACAATTTCCTAGATTGTGCGAGACCTTCGCGGGTCCTATGTAAAAAGTCCGAAGTTTTTTTTTTTTTACCGGAAAATTGTCTGAGTTCTTTAAATATGGACTTACATCGAAAAATTTTTGTAAAACTAGTTTTCTTTCTCCAAAAACACAGAATGGGGCGGGACCATTATATGAGGGATGCGTTTGGACATGGAGCTGTATTCAAAAATTTCAACTGGAATATTTTCAACGGCCAAGACCCGAAATGTTTAATTGCATCCCCATGCTTCTATTGGTCATTGAAAAGTGTCCCTTAAAAAGTCCACGTTTCCATTGGTCCATGCAAAATATTCCTTTTAAAATCGGCGCTTTTATTGGTCCTTGAGAATTTCTTTAAAAATCCACGCTATTATTGGTCTGGGCTTCTATTGATCCTTGAGAAAAATTCATTAAAAATCTACGCTTCTATTGGCCTGGGCTTCTATTGATCCTTGAGGGAAAATTCATTAAAAAATCTACGCTTCTGTTGGTCTGGGCTTCTATTGATCCTTGAAAATCCACGCATTGTTTGAGCCATAAAAAGGTCTTTAAAAAATCCACACCTTGTGTGGGCCTAGAAAAATGTTCTCTAAAAAATCAACTCCTTATGTGGGCCTAGACAAATTTTCTTTAAAAAAATCCATGCCTCAGTTGGTCGAAGAAAAGAAAATTTTAAACAAGTGAAAAAAGCGGTAAAATTCGCCGGGCCGAACTATGGCCATAGATATACTGGCAGATACTTGAAATGAAAAAGTGAACCTATACCGATACTTCTACAAACCGATTTATGTAAACCACTATGTATACTAAATACAATTTTCAGCAAATTTTTAATGGGGATTTTTCATAAACTATGAAAACCCTAAAGCGTGGACTGATACTAATAACGCATGGTAGAGTATACAATCCTAAAACTACTGCAATTTAGAGTTATATGAGGCTATGCCTAAAGGGGGACCAATATTTATTACATAGTGTAGGAATTAGCGAATATTTGGGGATATCATTATATGAGGGCTATGGGCTAATTAATGACCGATATATGTCAATTCCTTCCTTCAGGAGGTATCATTACTTGGAGGAAATGCCTAAATGCCTACCGATATATTTCATTATCGTCAGGTTCGAGTTTTTTATCACCATATATTTAGAAGACTATCCCCCATACTATGGCAGAATACGCCTATATGAGGACAAAAATCGTCATAGAATTTTACTCCATACTATGGTGGAGGGTATAACAAAATACACGCGGACAGGCGTGTTTCGACTGTATATAATATCAGTAATTTCGGATTCAGATTCTACTCAAAAAATTAGATTGAACTTACTTAGCTTACGTGTGACAGAGCTTTCGTTCCATAAGCTGAGCTTGAAAAAGATTTCCAGGCGTGTCGGTCTTTTGCGCAGTTTTTCCAATTGGAAAGACCATCTTCGGCAATGTTGACTTCCACTTGATCTTTCCATATTTTTCGTGGCCTTCCCCTTCTGTTCACGCAGAAGGGGAAGGCAGGTTTGCATTTTGAACTGTAGCCAAAAATAGCTCAAATCTGGTAAGAGTAATGACTTTCCAATAAGGCTGCGACCAATAAAAAATGTGATAATGTGAGCCAAGTCATTCATTTATACAAAGCATGATTCACATGTATCCGATCTGCGCCTGTTTAAAATAGTGTATCTTTTACATAATTTTTTAAACAAAGATATTGTAAACTCTGTTCAAAGTATGGAGGATAAACAAAGGATAACAATTTATTCAAATTGAAAATATAAACATTAAACGAACCTGGATGAAATGACTCTATCATCATGACATCGTCGATGGAACTCACAATTCCTTTATATTTATCTCTATTGTCTTGTTGTTGTATTTTTTATATTGCTTTTACTTCATTATGCAGTTTCTAGAGAAAGCTATAAAGCTGAAAATATATTATGCATACGAAAAAAAAACAAAAAAGAAAATGAAAAAATTGTAATCTTATTTAACACATTGAACTAAATGACTTTGTAGCGCACACACACAATCACACTTAAAATTATTATGCAAATTTCTGGGTTTTTCCTTAATTCATTTATATAATCTGTTCCGCTCGAACAGTACATGATCATTTTGTTCTTGCTCTTCCTGATACAATTCTCCATTGCCAGTTCATGTTTGGCCGTGAATTCGGAACAGCAACAGGAATTTGCCGAAGAAGGATGGAATCGTGTGCCAGCGTCAATGCACAAACAAGTGCAGGACACCTTCCTCTGTTGTGGTTTCAATTCGACAAATACCACGGCTGACGAATCCTGTGAGGTGGTAAACAAACAATGCTGTGTCGGTTCCTACGATACCAATTGCCAGTGTCCACCATGTCTGCCCAAGTTGGAAGATAAAATCAATTATGTATTCAAATTGTGCGGTGGTTTGGGTATATTCTTTAGTTTTACAGAGGTAAGTAAAAATACAATTTATCAAAATTTAAAATAATTTACAAATGACTAATTATAATTAACGACATTTTGTATTTTTTCTTCCCCAAAATTTGCTACTAACAAATGGAATGACCTCATCAGTTCATTGGTGTTTGGTTAACCGTTCGCTATCGCAATCAAAAAGATCCACGTGGTTTGCCCAGTGCATTTCTTTAAATACACCAACTGAAACAAAGCAAAGCATAACACAATTCAATACGAAAAATAATGAAATGATTTATACGAATATGATTTACATTACATTAACTATATATAGACATACATACAAATTACATTATATAATCCATTTCACACTTTCCCATTTGCATCTAAAACCCCCTAACACCCCTCCTCCTTTTCTTGCCACATTAAAAATTGACCCAAATAATTCATGCTAGTCATAAAAGTAAAAAAAAAAAATGGAAATGGTGTTAACATATGGATAAACTCATAAAACAAAATGGTATTTATAAACAACTACAACAACAATAATATTAACAAAATGTAAAATATTTTCGATATTTTACAAATACACCACCATTACACATTCCATTAAATGTTTATAAAAAAAAAAAACAAAATGTAATTAAACAACAAAATGATTTTTGTAATAACACAACACCAAAGCCCACTCTCCCCCCATTCCTACATATATTACGATCTTAACCATGAAGAAAATTCCATTCTTACATACACACATTAACCAACCAACCTACATACATTCTATCACAATCTAATTATTTATTCTTCATTTACATAATTAAATATGCATTAATCATTGAAACATAATTACTTTTCTATATATAAAAAACATTATATACATCTATACTATTACATATATATACAAAACCCATTAAATAATATATACATTAATATAAGTACATACATCTACATTTATAACTATATTTAGAGACTTTTTAGTTATGTAAGCCGCCCTCCTAGTCATCAAAATCCCCAAAACTGTAGCTTACCCAATTAGCTGCTATTTATAAAAAACAGGCATCAATCAACAGACAACTCTACAGCCTTCGTTATAATCTTAAATCACAAACAAAATCCTAAAATATTTTCCCACAAAAATATATATTTTTGAAATTTTCTTTTTTTATTTTCTTTCTTTTTAACATATCCACAAGAAAAGGGTTTCATTCCAAAAAAATATACCTAAATCATCCTCATCATTATTATAAACTATAACCAATATCCGTTCCATTCAAATACCTTCACTTTTATGGCCTACTACGAATAGAGAATTACATACAAGAAAAATACATTTCCACATAACCGGAGAGTCATAAAACATTGGGTGAGAACAATTAATTAATTTTGATTGTTTATTTTTTTGGTTCAACGTTTTTTAATAGTTCTTTCGTTTTTTTGCGTATACACTTTTTATTTATTTATTTAAAAAAAAAAAAAAATGCAATTTGAAGCCTCGAAGGCTTTCTAAAGATTCTTTTTAAAAATTGTATTTTTTATGATCTACCACAGGTTGGAGAACTTCAAGAGGATTTGTATAGGCTAAATTACGTCTAGATGTCTCCCATAGGGATGACTTTCTAGACTGGCACGATATCCACTAAGAATCCGTCAAAAAGTGATGATCTACCAAGGGTATTTCAAAGACGTAAAGTTTTTAAAATACCTTAAAATGATTTCTAAAGGAGATCTTCAAGACGTCTTCTGAAGATTCTCTAGAGGTCTGGAAAGATCTTTTTTTCAATTGATAGAAGACATTCAAGACGTGTCCTTTTAGGAAATCTTTCAATATATTTTCATTGTTGGGCCACTAAATTCGATGCTTTTGCCTGTGTTGGCCCAATAATGTCATCAGACAATATACTGATGGACCTCGAGAAATATTTAAAAAAATCAAAGCTCTATTGTATTTTAAACATTTTTGGGACCAAAAATATATATTCCGGAATTTTGGAAAATGTTCCATCAATAGTTGCTGTAATTTAGTGGTTTACACAATTTCCTTGGAATACATTATTGATATATTCAACGATCTCGCCTATATAATGCGCTTCAATGTTATTTGTTGAGGTATAGTAAAGATCCAAATGGGGTTTGAAACTTTATTTATAATAAGAGGCGTGGATTTTTAAAGAATATTTTCCTGGAGGTCGCGAGAGGCGTGGACTTTTAAATAATATTTTCCAGGATGCCGCGAGAGGCGGGGATTTTTAAAGAATCTTTTTCCGAGGGCCGCGAAATGCGTGGATTTTTAAAGAATATTTTTCTGTGGTCTAATGCCAGCATGGATTGTTTTAATTTAATGAAGTCCCACGGTATTGGAAACTATACTATGTGAGACCACAACAAAATCAACGAAATTGTGGAGTTTCTAACCCAATGAAAAATTTTGACCAGCAACTGCTGCTAGTCTGAAGACCGCATCCTTTTCACTGCTACAGAGTGGAGATATGTTTTAGTCCTCAGTAATACAGAAGCCATTTATATCGGCACTGCTGCCGCGAGGGCATCCTACTTTGATGCTTGGACTTATCCAGACCTGTTTCACTTTCGTAACCTGGATATTAACACTTTGTGGATTGTTAGTGTGGCTTGTTTTTCGACTTCTCACAGGACATTTACGGGCTCTCCTACCTTATAATCTAGACAGGCTCTTGTCTTCCTTCCAAAAAGTTGATGGTACTATGGACCTCTTTTCATCCAGTTAGTTATTTTTGAGTTAAAATCGCCGACTCAATTTTTCAATTATTAAGTCTCTCTCTATGTTCATCGGATAGGTTCTGGTGAACTTTGTGATTAGCTTGAGATTCTTCTTGATTAAAAATAATTCCTTGTCCGTAACGATAGCCGTATTCCCGTCGACAAATCGGCAGCAGAAATGTATCGCCCTCCGGTATATTTTGTGTCGGATCCTTCTTTTTGGTTTAGTCGCTGGTGAATCACAAAAACCAGCTGTCTACGTGGAATTGGATTTTTCAAACAACAAAGCAAAGAGAAAGAAAAGAGAGAGTAGAAGAGCAAGGAGAAAAGATAGCGAGAAAAGAAGAGCGGAGAAATGGTTATTTCAGCCATGTCAGATTTTTGACAAAGCCTAGGATCTGGTTAGGATCTATTTTAGAGAAGAAGGCTAGATTATCAACTTCATATCTTCCAAACTGTTTATGTATTCTGCCAGTCAGCGATGGACATCTACAGAGGATATGTTCAATTGTTTCTAGCTCCTCTTCGTCCTCACAAAGATGACAGTAATCCTCTCCATTGGAGTTCCATTTCGAAGTGAGGAATCTAATCTTGCAGTGACCTGTTATGATCCCCACAATGATTCTGATCTCTCTTTTATTATGTACCAGCAGCGAAGGCGTTCTTTTGCGAGAGAATTCAGGCCAGATAGATTTTGAGATTCTGCAAACAGGTTATCTCAACCATCTGTTGCCGACTATCTCGCAGTAGAACAAGCGAATATTACCAATGAAATAGCCAATGGGTGGTTTCACAGATCTCTCAATCAGAAGATTGGACGAGCAAGCTCGTCGGCTATCTTACTCCATTCAATGCCACTATGTCCTAGAACTCAACATAAGCTAATTATCTGTCGTATATCATTTAGAACTGCTTTTGAGTTTACAGTACACGACTTCACCGCCTTAAGGGCCGACTGACTATCGACATATATAGTCACCGGTCCCGTAATGTCGGCAGTAAGTGATTTTACTATCTCGTCCGCTTTCGTGATTGCAAGGATTTCTGCTTGAAAACTGCTACAAATATTGTTAAGTTTATATGTGTTATATGTTTTTAATTCCCTACAGTAAACGCCTGCACCAGGTCCGTGATAGTATTAGCGGTTAATGTCGCTGAGGGAAAATTGGTAGTTGGAAGGATACTCATAAAATTCCGGACTGAGTGTGTCAGGGAAATTACAGGAGTATAAATCAAAATTGTAGTTAATTAATTTAATTTCAGAAGGGTGGTTTGTCTTCTGGATCCCTAAGCCGACCATGGCTTAGGATCTTACAAGGCCTCAACCTGTGGCCGAAAAAAACGTATATTTTCGTCCAAAAACCAAACTGGAAAATAAAGAAGTTCTTGACCGATTTCAACAATCTTAGTTCATACGATAACAATGTAGGTCCAGAATATGTGTTAAAAGTTGGAACCGATTGAATTAATAGTTTTTGAGTTATATTGCCCGCCAATCGTAAAAATACTGTTTCGGAAAAAAGCGTTTTACACAAAAAAACAATCTCGAAGCTTGAAATGAATTGAAGATGTGCATGTGTTTTTCTCAACCGGTGGGGTTTGCGAATGTATGTGTACAAGCGTGCGACGGTAGATCAGACAGGTCTGACAGCATTCATACAGATCCAATAATCCACGCTGTCGATCAATATCATATAAATGTTATACTTCTCCAAGACACTTATTTAACCTTCGTGATATATATAATCGGCCAACCACTACATTTGAAACTACAGAGTTATCATCGACAATTTGTAGTTCACATTGACCAGTGAGTTCTGATATAGTCTTCACATTGATATTTTCACAATTCTTTCTGAGATTTCTAAAGGGTTAAAAAAATAATGATCCAAAAGCAACACTTTTCAGTTACTTTCCAGTTCCAGAGTGGTTCCAGAGCTTACCTATTACATTTTTTACCAGTGTAAATGAAGGTCACTTTTCAAGACTATATGGTTTACTCAAGCAAAGAGACCGATACTACTGTTACCGGTTGTCTCTACTAAATTCTATCAGTTGTCAGTCTGGAAAGGAAATGTGATCGACAGAAAAATAAATATCGTGAATCTACTAGAAAAAAATTCAAAATTTTTACGTGGTCTTGCTGATTTTGGTTTACCTGCATAAATCAATGTATCATACATATTGGATTTGGATACTGTTCAAGATATTTCGGTTCATTTATGTTTTACATTTATTATTTTTTATTTATTAAGTTTTAAACATTTATTTATTATTTTTGTGTATACATGTTTTATGTTTACTAATTATAATGTTCATATTATTTTTTAATTTATTCAATTAAAAATTGTTGATATTTTTATTAATCTGCCTATTTTTCATCTTGCAGGTACTTGCTGTATTTTTAGCCCGTCGCTATCGCAATCAAAATGATCCTGACTATCTGCCAGCACGTGCAGTGTTCCCACATAATTATATTTACTAATGCTGAACAAAATATTTAGCCGATCATTGTTTGTTTTTACTATTCTTAGTGGAATCTCTACTTCATTTCTGAACTACAACAACCACAACAAAGCAAAACACTGTTAAGAAATTTAAGATTTTTCACTACAAATAGAGATACTAACACACAAAAAATTGAACAAATTAAAGAAAATTAGGCAACTATATTAATAAAATGAAAAACAGAAAAACAACAACATCAAGAAATCATGTTAATAGTCATAGTTTGTTTTTTATTTTAGTTTAATTGTATATTATTATTTTTAAATTTATTTTTTTAATTTTAATTAATTGAAATTTTATACATATGTTTTATTATATTTTAAATGATGTCCACCTTTACTATGTCTTTAATTTATGATAATATATTTTTTTGTCATTATTAGTCAAAATGGGACGAAGGCTGATTATGTTTTTTTGCTCATGTTTAATTTTTTTTTTGTATTAAGTAAGAAAATGTAATATTGTACACAATTAATATCTTTTAAATTTAATGGTCTATTGCCGTACTGCAAGAATCTACTACCTTTTACAACGGTAACAAAATGTTCCTTTATGATATCGAACAAATTAGTTAAAATTAGTAGATTCTTACAGTACTGCAACAGACCAAATATAATTTTCGCTAAAATCATAGTCATCATATACAAAAGTCAGTGTACAATTTTGAAAGAATGAACAAAACCAAAAACAACTGTTTTAAGTACATGTATCTTGAGATTATTTTAAATGTAGTTTTATTTTTTAGAACAAAAATATGCAGTTTTGAAACAATTGTCAAAGAAATTGCAGTACTCTTTTTTGTAATATTTCTTTAGTTTTGTAATTATTCCTTGTATAATTATTGATTGCAAATTGTATAGAAAATTATATATTTTGAATTAATTATTTTTAGGGCTGTGTGTTAAATATATAAATTTAAACAAAAAAATATGTATGAATGTATTCTTTGGTATTTAACAAAATTTTAAATCTATAGGCGACAACGCCTATAACAATATTATTTAAAACGACTTTGTTGGTTTGAACGTCCAAATTCAAAATATTTGGATAGAATATTGTAAAGTAGTTTTACAACATACATTTTATAATGGCGGTATTCAAAATCCGTAAAAAGCTCTGGCCTTTATTTGATATAGCGATCAATATTATCAGTCCATTGACTGTCACCAGAAGCGATTTCGACTGTATATACTCGGCTGAAATTTT
This sequence comes from Musca vetustissima, assembly GCF_032173495.1. Lineage (NCBI taxonomy): Eukaryota > Metazoa > Arthropoda > Insecta > Diptera > Muscidae > Musca > Musca vetustissima. The sequence continues at coordinate 94,904 of NW_026873584.1, read as the reverse complement.
GTGGCTAATATATCTAAAACTCTTATTGTATAAGGAAGAAAAATTGTGGGTCACTAAATCGACATCCGAATATCAACCACTATATACAAATCTTAATTAATTTTATTAATTTTCGATATCATATTTTAGAGAGGTGCTCAAAGGCATAAATCTTTTTAAATTGCAAGGTCTTAATGTAGTTTTCATTTGAAATTGTATATGAGAAGGTGAATGTCCTTCTTCCATCTGGACAATAGAAAACTAATTGGACCTCATTTAAATAATATGAGGCCCAATTTCTAATGGGATGCGACTACTAATACTCGCAAATAATGTGGACTAGGATATGGATCATGGGTTGAATTATGATTGCGTATTTTATTTTAATTATACTTTGATGAAATGTTATGACGAGGGCTCATTGTTTTACACCTCATGATTATTTGTGTTATTATGGTTCTGACTTTAACTCCAACTTCAAAAAAAGGCTGCATTCTTTACCGATTGTGACCAAAGTGAAGATGTGTTAGGTGAGTGGGTTCAACTGGGCACTTGAAGAGGTGTAGCGTGTCATGTGGATCATTATCAAATGCCGCCTTGATATTTTACCCCGAATCATAACTTCGTACCCAATTCGAATTGATATGTCTACATCTGATTTGTGTCTACTGTTGGTTTCTGGATGGAATCAGATGTTGGATACGGGAATGAATGTGAATAATGTGCGGGCCTTGTCTGCAAGTGAGACAAATGTCCTTGATCCCAGCGACTATCGCTTGATACACATTCAAGATGACTCACCATCCTGACCGAAGCTGCGATAATATAGTTCTGGTTCTTCTGGGCAGGGTCTTCTCCCCTTTGGCTACCGCTGTAGGTTGACAGTTAGGGACACAGGTTGATTCGTGCTCATTGACAACTTGTTGGAATGTCTGAGTGTGAACAGTTCTCAGCAATGCAGCTAGTGACAATCGCCAATGTCAGATGCAATGACTTCGGATGTGTCGAGGGGATGGATCCTGAAAACTATATGATGGTTGGGATGCGTGGGCATATGGCATGCCAGAAGGAACTGTCTGGTGAGCAACTGAAAGTAACCATGCCTCCTGATACAGGTGATCCACACTTGAAGGTGACACCACTATCGAAGGTGACACCTAGTATTCTAGGATTCTGGACCGTTGGAATTGTCATACCTCTGATCGATATGTTTAGTTGTCGCTTGACCTCCTTATGTAAATATAGTGACAGTTGCTTTAAATGGGGAAATCTGCAAGTTTCTACCCTGAAAAAAAATGTGACTACCGATGACAAATAGGAGTTGATTTTGTCTTCGATCTCTACTACATCTACTTCCAGAGGCAATGATCGAACAATCGTCAACATACGTGACAAGTTTAATACCATCTGGGGGGAGGGCACTTTAGAAATGTCGGATTGCTTCGTCAACAGCGTCTGTGTGAATACGATATAATCCTGCCTGATTTCTTCTTGCCGTGTCTAGGTGGTGGATGCCAATCGATAAGGTGGTAGTTCGTATGACTGATTTGTAACACCGAAACAGATATTGCACCGACAGATATTCATCTCCTCATGTAAATGGTCTATGGGAGTCATGAAGAGACAACCTGTTGCAGTCATCAGGCGGTATTTTTGTTGTAATGTTATTCGTCTTAATCGGAACGGATTTGATTACAGCTCCATTTCGATTTCATGTAAATGGTACACCAATGGAACCACATGAGTCCGATCAATATCAAATTTTGCAAATGCCACTTCATTATGTGCAGAATGACAGAAATCAAGTATAGCTATAATCCTTTCCGATTTAAATTGCGCTTCAATATTGCATTTTATATGCATTATCAACCGATCAACAGAAAATTTGGTGTATGCGACCGAATTGTTTATCTAATTTGACATGATACTTACTAATCGGTAATTTTTTTTTTTGCCTAGACACCAATAACAGCTTCTTTATGCCTTTAAAGTCGTGCAGGAATTGTAATTTTTTAATTCAGGTAGCACGAAATTTTTGCAGTAAATATTCAATATTGGTTCATATTTTTTAACGGTCCTAGACGAATTCTACAACTGGAGTGATTGTAAGTGGTAATTTCGGTTGCTCTGAGGATAAAATACCACCAGACTGAAAATATTGAGGTTTATGTTTTAATATAGTCCCAATATGTAGGGACTGCTCAATTTTCGGTATATTGAAATTCGCAAATGATTGGGATTTGGCGGAGAGCAATCGAACTTGAAGCCATATCCAAAGTTTCAAATTGTCAGTTAGTTTATATTTTTCCAGCATACAGCCCTAAAACCAACTTTTCATAACAATCAAATACTAAAAACCCCTTCAACATGTTCGATCACGAAAAAACCAGCAACAACATAATACAATCATTAACTCACCTATACCAGCAAAACAATATATTATATAATCAATCGTTGAAATAAAATATTTGGAGAACCTAAAAGAAATAAAACAACAAATTTAAATGTTGCATGAAATTTATGAGATTATGTGTAAAAAATATATGAAAATTAAAATTGAAATATTAAGCAACAACAACAAAAAAATATTTAATGTTCACAAAAACCAAAAACAGAGATTCACAGAAACCCGATCTATATCTACAAACTGTCTATATACAAAAACATATATAAATATATATACAACCCAATTCTGCATAAAAAATAATAGAAACTCTACTACCTACCTACCTATATCCAAAACAACTGTTTCTATGTATTTTCAAAACCAAAAAACACCTATTTAAGAAAACCAAACTGTAATCTGTAACCAAGGAAAAAAATTCAAAAACAAAAAATCAAAAAAAAAAAAAATTAAGAACTGTAGTTGATGTTATTGATAATGTTGAAATGAAAAAAATGATTTTGTATTTGAAAAAAAATTAAAATAAAAAACATGTAGCTTGTTAGTATAGTTTTCCGGTATGAATAATATAAAAAAATCATTTCCATTGTATCCCATATTAATCTATGAATCTGTTCCCAATACTCACTCTCAACTACTATACATTTTCAATTTCAAAATTTTTGTTTTTTGTACTCTCCTTATACTTAATTTACTTTTTATTGAACATCGATTTCGTTTCCAAATTTCATGAAAATAATCTCTGTATTCTGTGCTGTGATTGAAATAAAAAATAAACATCTTTAAAAAACAACTACAAAACAATCCGTAGTTTGATTTTTGTTTTTTCAAGGCCTATCAGAGGATTGATTTTTAAAGAATACTTTTGAGAAGCCCTCAACGAAGGCGTGGATTTTTTTAAAGAAGACTTTTTGAGAAGCCCTCAACAAAGGCGTGGACTTTTATACCCTTTACCACACTGTGGTAACAGACAAAAGGAAACGAGATAGATCCATGGTTCCTTTTTAGAATAGGCATAGAATCACTTTCTGAGTCGATTTATGCATGTCCGTCCGACCGTCTGTCCATGTTAAATTGTAAACAAAGTGCAGGTCGCATTTATTATCCGAATAAGATGGAATTTGGCACAGATCATTTATTTGGCCCAGGGACGAACCCGATTGAAATTGGGAAAAATCGGTTCAGATTTAGATATAGCTCCCATATATATTTTCGTCCGATTTTTAGCAAATGGTGCACCAAAGAGTCAAATTTAGGTCGATTGGCACCAAATTTTGCATAACGTACTGAAGTTAGGATAGACTAACGTGTGCCAAGTGTCATTGAAATCGGTTCAGATTTAGATATAACTCCTATATATATATGTTCGTCCGATTTTAAGCAAATGGTGCACCAAAGAGTCAAATTTAAACGGATGGGCACGATATTTTGCACAACGTACTGAATTTAGGATAGACTAACGTGTACCAAGTTTTATTTAAATCGGTTCAGATTTAGATATAGCTCCCATATATATGTTCGTCCGATTTTTCGCAAATGGTGCACTAAAGATTTAAAGGGTGTTCGATGTGCACAACATTACGCGCAACGTATCGAAATGGGTCTGGGTTAACCGTTATATGGGGGCTATCCTAAGAAGTGGACCGATATTAATAATTTTTAATGGAGACATTTGGTACGTGGACCGATAAAGCTCATCTTCGGACCTGCAGACAAGAGACAACTTTTTGCAAAATTTTATTGATCTACATCAATTCGTTTAGACGCTAGAGTGATTACAACAGAAAGACGGACCTGCATAAATCGTCATAGAATTTTACGCTGATCAAGAATATATATACTTTATACAAGTATACCCGATTATTAATCGTTGGGTGAAGTCGGTTCACATATAGCCACAGATCACATATTTAATTTAGTCGAATTTCATGTCAATGGTCCTTAAAAAATTCAAGGTCTGTAAGGATGTATTTCCCGAAAATTTGTCAAAGTGGTAAAGGGTATCATATAGTCTGCCCCGTCCGACTTTACTACTTTCCTTACTAGTTTATAGAAGACTTTTTGAGAAGCCCTCAACCAATGTGTGAATTTTTAAAGAAGACTTTTTAAGAAGCCCTCAACCAAGGTGCGGATTTTTAAAGAAAACTTTCTTAGAAGCCCTCAACCAAAGCGTGGATTTTTTAAAGAAGACTTTCTGAGAAGCCCTCAACCAAGGCGTGGATTTTTTAAAGAAGACTTTCTGAGAAGCCCTCAACCAAGGCGTGGATTTTTTAAAGAAGACTTTCTGAGAAGCCCTCAACCTATCCAAGGCGTGGATATTTTCAAGAAGACTTTCTGAGAAGCCCTCAACCTATCCAAGGCGTGGATTTTTTAAAGAAGACTTTTTGAGAAGCCCTCAACCTATCCAAGGCGTGAATTTTTTAAAGAAGACTTTTTGAGGCGGATTTTGGATTTTTTTAAGAAGACTTTTTGAGGCGGATTTTGGATTTTTTTAAGAAGACTTTTTGAGAATCCCTCAACAAAGGCGTGGATTTTTTAAAGAAGACTTTTTGAGAAGCCCTGAACCAAGAGGTGGATTTTTTAAAGAAGACTTTCTGAGAAGCCCTCAACAAAGGCGTGGATTTTTTAAAGAAGACTTTCTGAGAAGCCCTCAACCTCAACCAAGGCGTGGATTTTTTCAAGAAGACTTTTTGAGAAGCCCTCAACAAAGGCGTGGATTTTTTCAAGAAGACTTTTTGAGAAGCCCTCAACAAAGGCGTGGATTTTTTCAAGAAGACTTTTTGAGAAGCCCTCAACCAAGGCGTGGATTTTTTCAAGAAGTCTTTTTGAGAAGCCCTAAACCAAGGCGTGGATTTTTTAAATACTATACTCAAATGTGGTCTCTTATTCTGAGTTCAACTCAAATTTGGAGTTCTCACTCACTAAAACCACTCAAGGATATTACTAAAGATAAAAGCTTTTAAAAAAGAGAGCAAATTACGAATGTGAGATAAAACAATTCTTCTTACTCTCTCTCTCACATTCTGTAAAAATATTCCCTCCAAATATCTCCTAATTGTAGGCCTTAACAGCTGTTAATTATTTTAATGTGTAAAATTCGCTCTCTCTTTCTCTCTCTGTATATTCCTCTCTGCGAATGTCCTTTTTGTGTGTGTACACTACAAGCAAAAAATCATACAAAAACTTTAGAATTATGCATAAATGTGTGTATGTATGAGTGAGCGAGTGTGTGCGTGTTTTTTGTTCATGACAATTTCAGCAACAAGAAATTATATAATCGAACATTGACGTGTAACAAATACATTGAAACCAATGCAGAGTTCCTACCACAAAGACACATTTACACACAAGCACTCTACAAGACTACCAATGTATTTGTATTGCAAGCCCACACAAACACATGCAGAGAGTGCAAGAGTCCTTGCCGATGGATACAGTGTGATTAACAGAGCAGTGCAGTGTCACTCTCCTCCAGTATTGAGTAAGTGGCTTAGAGCGGTTTTTGTTGAATGCCATACTGCCAGCAACAACATCAAAACAGTTCCTCAATAATGTTGTGGTTTGCCAACACTACAACCTTCTTTGGCATGGCATGATTCTGTGATGCTGCTCAGCATTGCAGACAACAAAGGAAATCCTTTGTTGTCCTGCCTAACTGCAACTATGGAGGATGATGACTGGAGGAGGAGGGTGATCAGGACGAAGTGGACGGGTGTGGTTGGTACCATCAATGGCATTGAGTGTGAAGATTCGTTGTTTGCATTCCAAAAAAATGAAAAACATAAACAAAGAGTAAACAAACTGGGCTGCTGCCAACTGCAGTCAAGCACCATAAGTGGGCAACAGGCGTGCCAATACATATTTATTGTGTGAAACTATTTCAATATTTGAAGGATATTTATTTTAGTATAATTAGATTAATGTTGATATAGAAGTATAATTAAGAGCAACATAGGGGATTCATAATTAAATAAAATTATTTTTCAAGGACTATTAACTTTTGCGAAGCCCTCAAAAAGGCGTGGATTTTTTAAAGCTGACTTTTTGAGAAGCCCTCAACCAAGGCGTGGGTTTTTTAAAGAAGACTTTTTGAGAAGCCCTCAACCAAGGCATGGATTTTTTAAAGAAGATTTTTTGAGAAGCCCTCAACCAAGGCATGGATTTTTTAAAGAAGACTTTTTGAGAAGCACAAGGCGTGGATCTTTGCCTCAACCAAGGCGTGGATTTTTTAAAGAAGACTTTTTGAGAAGCCCTCAACCTCAACCAAGGCGTGGATTTTTTAAAGAAGACTTTTTGAGAAGCCCTCAACCTCAACCAAGGCGTGGATTTTTTAAAGAAGACTTTTTGAGAAGCCCTCAACCTCAACCAAGGCGTGGATTTTTTAAAGAAGTCTTTTTGAGAAGCCCTCAACCTCAACCAAGGCGTGGATTTTTTAAAGAAGTCTTTTTGAGAAGTCCTCAGCCTATCTAAGGCGTGGATTTTTTAAAGAAGACTTTTTGAGAAACTACCAACAAAGGCGGATTTTGGATTTTTTAAAGAAGTCTTTTTGAGAAGCCCTCAGCCTATCCAAGGCGTGGATTTTTTAAAGAAGACTTTTTGAGAAGCCCTCAACCAAGGCGTGGAGTTTTTAAAGAAGACTTTTTGAGAAACCACCAACAAAGGCGGATTTTGGATTTTTTAAAGAAGTCTTTTTGAGAAGCCTTAGCCTATCTAAGGCGTGGATTTTTTAAAGAAGACTTTTTGAGAAACCATCAACAAAGGCGGATTTTGGATTTTTTAAAGAAGTCTTTTTGAGAAGCCCTCAGCCTATCTAAGGCGTGGATTTTTTAAAGAAGACTTTTTGAGAAACCACCAACAAAGGCCGATTTTGGATTTTTTAAAGAAGTCTTTTTGAGAAGTCCTCAAAAGCTTGATTTTTAAAGAAGACTTTTTGAACACAATCGTTAAGTTTTAAAGCATTTTTTCTACTAACCTTTCCTTACATGTTGAAGTTTATTGCCTACAAAGTTGTTGTTTATTTCAATTGGCTGACAGGCATCTTGTTTTGTAGTTTCGTGCTCTACTTACAAATGGACATTGGCAAACGGATCAGCTGACATACGATTATGCCAACATAGGATGTATTGTTCGAATGGAGCCATTTTGAATATTTTTCCAAGAAAATGTGGAGGGGGTTTCTTGCAGAAGTTGACATCAAATGGTGACATTTGAAATTGATATTTGGATGTTAGATGCCCTGCAGTTACTATTTATAAAAAACAGCTTTGGATATCTACATACATATTACACATACAACCCATTGTCCTCCCAAGTCCATTAATATCGTTCTGTTTGTTTTCTTTTTTGATTTGATGCCTTTGGAGGATGCTGTTGTTTTTTATTCCTTTAGCACAACGATAAAACGAATTGTCAGCTATTGTTATGGTTTCCTTCTGTACAGTTTGTTTTATGGTCACTTTTATCGAGTGACTGACTTCATGTGTCAGTCTTGTATATATGTGACTGTCTGTGAGTGTGTATGTGTGTTAAATCTACTTAGTTAGCCAGCTCAGGAAGTATCATCTTAAGGATATTCTCTTTAACTTGTTTTGCTAAACAAAACACACACCGACTTGGGTATTATCGGGTACTTATCTGGAATACTATTTGTATATATAAAAAAACATAACATAAAAAAGTGAATATTTTTTTTATATCCTGCAGGAGAATATTTTATGTCATATTTAAAAATCCACGCCTTGGTTGAGGGCTTCTCAGAAAGTCTTCTTTAAAAAATCCACGCCTTGGTTGAGGGCTTCTCAAAAAGTCTTCTTTAAAAAATCCACGACTTGGTTGAGGGCTTCTCAAAAAGTCAGCTTTAAAAAATCTACGCCTTGGTTGAGGGCTTCGCCAAAAGACTTCTTTAAAAAATCCACGCCTTGGTTGAGGGCTTCTCAAAAAGTCTTCTTTAAAAAATCCACGCCTTGATTGAGGGCTTCGCCAAAAGACTTCTTTAAAAAATACACGCATTGGATAGGTTGAGGGCTTCTCAAAAAGTGTTCTTTAATAAATCCACGCTTTGGTTGAGGGCTTCTCAAAAAGTCTTCTTTATAAAATCCACGCCATGGTTGAGGGCTTCTCCAAACAGTCTTCTTTATAAAATCCATGCCATGGTTGAGGGCTTCTCAAAAAGTCTTCTTTAAAAAATACACGCCTTGTGGGCTTCTCAAAAAGTCTTGTTGAGGCCTTGAAAAATATTCTTTAAAAAATCAACGCCTTGGTGGAGGGCTTCTCAAAAGTTTTCTTCCATTCATCCACCCCTCCAAATATTCCTACTCATACATTCCATCGTTCGAATTTCGACTCGTCGACTATGCCGATTGAACTCTCAGTTAAATGTCAAATTTGAAATGACCTTTTGTCCATGACCCAATTAAAGTCAACGTATTCTCGTTCACTTTTCTCACACCCCCTCTTATTCTTCTTTTTGTTTTGTGTGTGTATGCTTGTGTTGAAAAATGCACCCACCCGCACAAAAACGGCTGCCAAGTCAACCACACATAAATCTCCGGAATAATCCCTTACCTTCCATTACACCATGACCAGAAAAAAGGAGATGGAGGTTGAGAAGGATGGAAAAGTAGACCCAACTTTCAAAAAGATTAAAAATGGATTTGAAAAAAAAAACAAATTTGTGTACTTCTTTTTATAGTTTTCTAGTCATGGTAGTGGTTTTAATAGTTGTATGTATGTGTGTGTGTACTTTGTAAATTGTTTATTGCATTAACATAAAATTGTGTGTATGTGTATGTGTGTTTTATTTTATTTATGGCTTGGCAAGGTCATTTGCAGCGTAAGGTGTATATTATTATTTTTTTTTGTAGATGGCGCCCAAATGATTTTATGATTAAATAAAAAAGCTGCAATGTTTTAATTTAGTTTATGATTTAATTTAATTACGTTCATCAGCTAGATGAAAACTCTTATCCTCTCTCTACACCACCTCCATTTATACACTAAGAAATGTGAACCGTTGAGATGGATATTTAAACATCGCAAAACATTGAGCTGTGCTAAAATAGCTTCTAATGATGCTACTGCTGTCGATGTTGTTGTATGTGTGTGTGTGTGTGCATACGCTTGTCTGTGTAGCAGTATTTTTCAGCAGGATACCATCATCATGAACAGCTGTTTCTTTTAATAACTCAAAGTTCGTACTTGCATGCAGTGCTGTATTGTTATGACGGAGCTTAAAATTGGCTCGGAAGGCAACAGAAATTAACTATTTAAATGGACTAGGTCCGAAGATAATAAATAAGTTGGGATGGTTTAAGAAAATTATAATATGAACTAAGGATGTTCTAGAAGGTCGATTTGATATAATCTAAAGTTCGTCCGATCATTCCTAATTGCTTCCAATTTTTTTCACATCGTAATATGTTTACAAAATATCGCATATGAAGGATATTGGTCTACTCAACCTGAAAATTGTGAAATATATAATCAATCCCATATTAAGCGAATTTACCAAGATTGGGTGCGATGTTGGCCCACACCTTCTAGTATATTCACCCACCCACAAAATGATATAAAATTTAGCAAGAAATCATAAGTCTCATATAAAGAGTTAGGAGTTGCGAATTGGCGCAAAGTCTAAATCCTTAATAACGACGGTATCTGATATTCCGGAAAACATCGATATACAAAAGTCCCGGAAAATTATTTGCTATCACTTGTAACTACTATTCTCTTGGGAGATGTATGAGATTCCTCTTCCTCAAAACAATTTCCGACTTCAGGATTTTTAAGAAACGAGTAGACCGAGACTCTTCAGCAGTAAGTCTGTAATTTTTTAAAATATGAAAATGTTCATTTTATTTTTTCAGACTGACTAGAATTACATTCAGAGCATAGTCCAACTCCTTTGGAGCATATATCTGGACTATTTCAGACTTGTCTTCGCTCATTGTCTGCTCTTAATTCAGCCTTAGGTTCCAGATCTTTAAACACTTCAGCTCCTGTACACATTATCCCTGGGTCTGAAATTCCCCTTAGCCTCAACTCTTGAAGCAAAAAATCGTTCTGCCTTAAAAAACTGAAATTTTTAGTCTTATGATCCCTACAAACTGAAGCGAAAGCAACACTCGGGTACCAAAAACCACCCATGGTACGATCAGGAATGTCGCAATGCTACTGATGTGAAAAACGCAGCGTATAGAGCAAACCTGCAGAAAGTAGCAACGCGTAATGCGATGGAGAATTATGGGGAAAAAAGGAGAGAGGAGAAACGTATTTTCACCAAAAAGAAGAAAGAACAAGAAAAACGTGAGCATGGGCAAATCGAGATGTGCAGGAGTCAGAACGAAGTCCGGAAATTTTATCAACGAGTAAAACACCAAACGGAAGGCTTTGGTGCAGGCATATCCTCCTGTAGAGATAAAGAAGAAAACCTGGTGACATATACAGACAGCGTGTTGAGGGTCTGGAAGGAGCATTTTGAAAAGCTTCTGGATACCCATTTGGCTAGAGAAATGCATGCCCAATGATTGGAACATCAGCATCCTGTGTACCGTGCACAAAACGGGAGACAAGGCGATATGTGACAATTGTAGAGGAATTAGTCTCCTTCCCATCTCATGTAAAGTCCTATCCAGCGTGCTGTATGAACGTATGAAGCAATAGTCAATGACATTATTGGTCATTGACTATATTTTTACTCTGCGCCAGGTCCTGAAAAAGATCCTCGAAAAACATATCAACACATACCACTTATTCGTCGACTATAAAGTCGCAAACAGAAATGTTTAAAGCCATGTCTGCGTTCGGCATTCCTGCAAAATCATTACGGCTATGCAGGATAACTTTAACTGACACAAGGTCAGCAGTTATAGTCGGAATGAACCTATTGGAGCCCATTTATACCGAACGAGGATTCAGATAAGGTGACAGTTTGTCGTGAGACCTGTTTAACATCCTACTGGAAAAGGTCATACGAGAGGCAAATGTGAACAGAAATGACACTCTGTTCACCAAACAGCACATGTTACTCGCCTACGCTGATGACATCGATATAATGGGTCGAACATTGCAAGCGGTAACAGCCACCTTTGAACAAATTGTGAAGGAGTCTGCCAAAATGGGACTGGCAGTGGAACTTATGGTATCAACGCGCAAGACGCCTAGTAGACTCGGACCAACTGTGGAACTTTAAAACTTCAGCTTCGAGGTAGTGAGCAATTGTATATACCTCAGTACCGCCATAAACAAAGCTAATAACATCAGCTTTGAAATCCGGAGGAGAATAGTGTTGGCCAACAGATGCTACTATGGTCTGAGTAAGCAACTCAAAAGCAAGGCCACACTCGCCAGACCAAACTCACACTCTACACGACGCTGATATACCCGTGGTGAAGCATGGGTACTTGCGCTAGCAGATGAGGCAGCTCTTGAAGTGTTCGAAAGAAAAAATTTCCGGAAGATCTATTGGCCGATCTGCGTCGACGGTGAATATCGTCGTCGAAAAACCATGAGCTGTATCATCATCGACATAGTCAGAGGGATCGAGCTGCTGCGACTACGTTAGCTAGGTCATGTTGTGAGAATGGATGAGGATGCCCCAGCTCAAAAGGCATATACAAGCGAGCCACGTGATGGTTCACGCAGAAGGGGAAGGCCACGAATCCGATGACCCAAGGACGAACCCTATTGAAATTGGGAAAAATCGGTTCAGATTTAGATATAGCTCCCATATATATTTTCATCCGATTTAATGTAAATGGTGTACCAAAGTCCCTATATATAATTCGATTTGCACGAAATTTGGCATAGGGTAATGAATTACGTCTAGAATGATGTGTGTTAAGTTTCCAGAAAATCGGTCCAGATTTAGATATAGCTCCTATATATATTTTTGTCCGATTTAATGTAAATGGTGTACCAAAGTCCCTATATATAATTCGATTTGCACGAAATTTGGCATAGGGTAATGAATTACGTCTAGAATGATGTGTGTCAAGTTTCTTGAAAATCGGTCCGGATTTAGATATAGCTCCCATATATATTTTCGTCCGATTTAAGGTAAATGGTCCGCCAAAGTCCCTATATATCTCTCGATTTGCACGAAATTTTGTATAGAGTAATGAATTAGGTCTAGAATGATGTGTGTCAAGTTTCCTGAAAATCGGTCCTGATTTAGATTATAGCTCCCATATATATTTTCGTCCGATTTAAGGTAAATGGTGCGCCAAAGTCCTTATATATCTCTCGATTTGCACGAAATTTGGTACAACGTACTAAATTAGGTCTAGAATGATGTGTGCAAAGTTTCCTGCAAATCGGTCCTGATTTAAATTATAGCTCCCATATATATTTTCGTCCGATTTTATGTAAATGGTATACCAAAGTCCCTATATATATCTTACGATTTGCACGAAATTTGGCACAGCGTACTGAATTAGGTCTAGAATGATGTGTGTTAAGTTTCCTGAAAATCGGTCCAGATTTAGATATAGCTCCCATATAGCACAAATTTGGCCATCTGGTACCTCATACACAAATTGTCAATATTTCAAAAGCAAATTGGTATATTTGTTTGGTTCGATTCGAGCTTATTTTTAGTATCAAAAAGCACACATTAGGTGATCCGATAATTTCCATATCTCATCTATTGTTGGTAATGGGAGCAAAATGAGTACCTCTTCCGATTTTTTAAATACATTACTTGTAATACCATTCGTACACTTTTCCGTAACAAAAAGTAATTATTTTCTAAAAATTCTAACATTAAACATTTTCAAAACCTCCCCCCTGAAACAGCTATATAATTTCCCCATTTGTTGTTGTTGCTGCATTTATCCATCAAATCATGGCAGGCAGTCAGCCAGCCAGTCAACCAGCCATTGGTTTGGCTGGCATTGCCTGATTGTTCGTTTGTCAGTTTGTTGTTTTGTTTCCTTTGGTTGTCCTATTTTCAAATTACTGTGTGTATGTGTAATTGTAAACGTATGTGTGTGCCAATACTCTGGGTGTATGTATGTCTGCGTGTTATTTTGTCCTTGCTTCCAGTTCAGTTGTTGATGTTTACTTGCGCGTAGGTGTATCCCCATTTAGAACTGAAAAATTGAAATTATACTCGTAGTGTAAGGATATGTGAGGGAGCGAGCGTGTGTATGTGTGTGCGTATTTTGTGTTGTCCTTAATGGAATCGTTGTCTCTCTACGATATTGTGGAGCTAGCTGTTGTGGCTGCGGGTGCTACATGTTTATGCATTGGAATGTCGTATAAGGATGATTGCTTTAAATTTATTATTTATTGTGTCTGTGTAAACATGAACGATTGTGTCTGTATGTTTGGATGGATGTATATGTGTGTGTATACAGCTGTATTTATTTAATCATATTTTGCGATATGTGCACTTTCACTTACATACACATATAATATGAGTAAATCGATTTTCACAATTTATTGATGATGACGAGGGGGATTTGGCAGGACAATGTTTCGAAGGAAATATTTAATGGGGATTATATATTTTAAAACATATTTCTTAAAATACTTTTGAGAAGCCCTCAACCAAGGCGTGGATTTTTTAAAGAAGACATTTTGAGAACCCCTCATCCATGGCTCGGATTTTTTAAAGAAGACTTTTTGAGAAGCCCTCAACCAAGGCGTGGATTTTTTAAAGGATATTTTTGAGAAGCCTTCAACCAAGGCTTGGATTTTTTAAAGCATATTTTTGAGAAGCCCTCAACCAAGGCGTGAATTTTTAAAGAATATTTTTCAAGGGTCTTAACAAGGCTTGGAGTTTTTAAAGAATATTTTTCAAGGGTCTTAATAAGGCGTGGATTTTTTAAAGAATATTTTTCAGGGGTCTTAACAAGGCTTGGAGTTTTTAAAGAATATTTTCAAGGGTCTTAACAACGCTTGGAGTTTTTAAAGAATATTTTTTAAGGGTCTTAACAAGGCGTAGATTTTTTAAAGAATATTTTCAAGGGTCTTAAAATGGCGTGGATTTTCCAAAGAAGACTTTTTGAGAAGCCCTCAACCAAGGCGTGGATTTTTTAAAGAAGACTTTTTGAGAAGCCCTCAACCAAGGCGTGGATTTTTTAACGAAGACTTTTTGAGAAGCCCTCAACCAAGGCGTGGATTTTTTAAAGAAGACTTTTTGGGAAGCCCTCAACAAAGGCATGGATTTTTAAAGAAGACTTTTTGAGAAGCCCTCAACCAAGGCGTGGATTTTTTAAATAAGACTTTTTGAGAAGCCCTCAACCAAGGCGTGGATTTTTTAAATAAGACTTTTTGAGAAGCCCTCAACCAAGGCGTGGATTTTTTAAATAAGACTTTTTGAGAAGCCCTAAATAAGGCGTGGATTTTTTAAAGAAGATTTTTTGAGAAGCCCTAAATAAGGCGTGGATTCTTTAAAGAAGACTTTTTGATAAGCCCTCAACCAAGGCGTGGATTTTTAAAGAAGACTTTTTGAGAAGCCCTCAACCAAGGCGTGGATTTTTTAAATAAGACTTTTTGAGAAGCCCTCAACCAAGGCGTGGATTTTTTAAATAAGACTTTTTGAGAAGCCCTCAACCAAGGCATGGATTTTTTAAATAAGACTTTTTGAGAAGCCCTCAACCAAGGCGTGGATTCTTTAAAGAAGACTTTTTGATAAGCCCTCAACAAAGGCGTGGATTTTTTAAAGAAGACTTTTTGAGAAGCCCTAACTAAGGCGTGGATTTTTTAAAGAAGACTTTTTGAGAAGCCCTAAATAAGGCGTGGATTTTTTAAATAAGACTTTTTGAGAAGCCCTAAATAAGGCGTGGATTCTTTAAAGAAGACTTTTTGATAAGCCCTCAACCAAGGCGTGGATTTTTTAAAGAAGACTTTTTGAGAAGCCCTAAATAAGGCGTGGATTCGTTAAAAAAGACTTTTTGATAAGCCCTCAACCAAGGCGTGGATTCTTTAAAGAAGACTTTTTGAGAAGCCCTAAATAAGGCGTGGATTTTTTAAAGAAGACTTTTTGAGAAGCTCTCAAACAAGGCGTGGATTTCTCAAAGAAGACTTTTTGAGAAGCCCTCTAAAAAGGCGTGGATTTTTTAAAGAAGACTTTTTGAGAAGCCCTCTAAAAAGGCGTGGATTTTTTAAAGAAGACTTTTTAAGAAGCCCTCTAAAAAGGCGTGGATTTTTTAAAGAAGACTTTTTAAGAAGCCCTCTAAAAAGGCGTGGATTTTTTAAAGAAGACTTTTTAAGAAGCCCTCTAAAAAGGCGTGGATTTTTTAAAGAAGACTTTTTAAGAAGCCCTCTAAAAAGGCGTGGATTTATTAAAGAAGACTTTTTAAGAAGCCCTCTAAAAAGGCGTGGATTTTTTAAAGAAGACTTTTTAAGAAGCCCTCTAAAAAGGCGTGGATTTTTTAAAGAAGACTTTTTAAGAAGCCCTCTAAAAAGGCGTGGATTTTTTAAAGAAGACTTTTTAAGAAGCCCTCTAAAAAGGCGTGGATTTTTTAAAGAAGACTTTTTAAGAAGCCCTCTAAAAAGGCGTGGATTTTTTAAAGAATATTTGTCAATTGATTTTTTTTCCAGAATTATTCCTTTAAAATGAAATCCTCATTCTATTGTCTAATCAAAATTGCATATCAAGAGAAACATTGTTGTTTCAAAGAAAACAATCCACAATTGCCTGCAGCAAATATATTCATTGCTAAAGGATTTGATGTCCTTTTTTATTGGAACTTTTTATTGTTGCTATTTTACTACAAGTGTTTACACAAAAGTATTTGTTTAACAAAAGGACATTGTATGAATGTAAGGATGTGTGTGTGCGAAAATGTGCATTCAGATTTGTGTTTTGTTCTCTCACACATACTCGTATACAACATTGTTGCAATTGAACACAAGAATTGCTGACAAGTTTGAAATGTTTAGCAATGTATTTGGGGGTATGTCGGTGACAAATTTCTTATTTTGAGAATGTAATTCCGAAAAATTTCTTCATTAGATAGATGGAAGGAAGGATTTTAACAAAAAATGCTAATGATGAAATTTTGTGTATTTTTTCAAGGACCAATGAGGCCAAATGATAGGATTTTTTTAATATAATTTTTCAAGGCCTATCGTGGATTTTATAAAAATATTTTTTTCAAGGCCTATCTAAGGCGTGGATTTTTTAAAGACAATTTTTCATGGTCTATCCAAGGCGTGGATTTTTTAAAGACAATTTTTCAAGGTCTATCTAAGGCGTGGATTTTTTAAAGACAATTTTTCAAGGCCTATCTAAGGCGTGGATTTTTTAAAGACAATTTTTCAAGGTCTATCTAAGGCGTGGATTTATTAAATACAAATTTCCAAGGTCTATCTAAGGCGTGGATTTATTAAAGACAATTTTTCAAGGTCTATCTAAGGCGTCGATTTTTTAAAGACAATTTTTCAAGGTCTATCTAAGGCGTGGATTTTTTAAAGACAATTTTTCAAGGTCTATCTAAGGCGTGGATTTTTTAAAGACAATTTTTCAAGGTCTATCTAAGGCGTGGATTTTTTAAAGACAATTTTTCAAGGTCTATCTAAGGCGTGGATTTTTTAAAGACAATTTTTCAAGGTCTATCTAAGGCGTGGATTTTTTAAAGACAATTTTTCAAGGTCTATCTAAGGCGTGGATTTTTTAAAGACAATTTTTCAAGGTCTATCTAAGGCGTGGATTTTTTAAAGACAATTTTTCAAGGTCTATCTAAGGCGTGGATTTTTTAAAGACAATTTTTCAAGGTCTATCTAAGGCGTGGATTTTTTAAAGACAATTTTTCAAGGTCTATCTAAGGCGTGGATTTTTTAAAGACAATTTTTCAAGGTCTATCTAAGGCGTGGATTTTTTAAAGACAATTTTTCAAGGTCTATCTAAGGCGTGGATTTTTTAAAGACAATTTTTCAAGGTCTATCTAAGGCGTGGATTTTTTAAAGACAATTTTTCAAGGTCTATCTAAGGCGTGGATTTTTTAAAGACAATTTTTCAAGGTCTATCTAAGGCGTGGATTTTTTAAAGACAATTTTTCAAGGTCTATCTAAGGCGTGGATTTTTTTAAGACAATTTTTCAAGGTCTATCTAAGGCGTGGATTTTTTAAAGACAATTTTTCAAGGTCTATCTAAGGCGTGGATTTTTTTAAGACAATTTTTCAAGGTCTATCTAAGGCGTGGATTTTTTAAAGACAATTTTTCAAGGTCTATCTAAGGCGTGGATTTTTTTAAGACAATTTTTCAAGGTCTATCTAAGGCGTGGATTTTTTAAAGACAATTTTTCAAGGTCTATCTAAGGCGTGGATTTTTTAAAGACAATTTTTCAAGGTCTATCTAAGGCGTGGATTTTTTAAAGACAATTTTTCAAGGTCTATCTAAGGCGTGGATTTTTTAAAGACAATTTTTCAAGGTCTATCTAAGGCGTGGATTTTTTAAAGAAAATTTTTCAAGGTCTATCTAAGGCGTGGATTTTTTAAAGACAATTTTTCAAGGTCTATCTAAGGCGTGGATTTTTTAAAGACAATTTTTCAAGGTCTATCTAAGGCGTGGATTTTTTAAAGACAATTTTTCAAGGTCTATCTAAGGCGTGGATTTTTTAAAGACAATTTTTCAAGGTCTATCTAAGGCGTGGATTTTTTAAAGACAATTTTTCAAGGTCTATCTAAGGCGTGGATTTTTTAAAGACAATTTTTCAAGGTCTATCTAAGGCGTGGATTTTTTAAAGACAATTTTTCAAGGTCTATCTAAGGCGTGGATTTTTTAAAGACAATTTTTCAAGGTCTATCTAAGGCGTGGATTTTTTAAAGACAATTTTTCAAGGTCTATCTAAGGCGTGGATTTTTTTAAGACAATTTTTCAAGGTCTATCTAAGGCGTGGATTTTTTAAAGACAATTTTTCAAGGTCTATCTAAGGCGTGGATTTTTTAAAGACAATTTTTCAAGGTCTATCTAAGGCGTGGATTTTTTTAAAGACAATTTTTCAAGGTCTATCTAAGGCGTGGATTTTTTAAAGACAATTTTTCAAGGTCTATCTAAGGCGTGGATTTTTTTAAAGACAATTTTTCAATTGATAAATTTTTGGGTAGAATATTCCAGTATCCTGCACAATAAAACACCAGTGTCATGGGGACCAAATGTACGCTAACCATCTAACACACCCTTGGGACAAACACTTGAACATTTTCTTCTTGCTCTCTCTTTCCTCATGCGCCTTCACTGTCACTATCTATGCCTGTGTCTAGATACAGAGAAAATGTCCAACATAAATAATTTATTATATTCATTTTTAGTATGCTTGTTTTATACACACATATCTACACTTTCTAGTATAGTGGCTGTATGTGTGTTTATTTTCCAAAAAACAGTGTTTAGTTTTATTTTTCGGAAAATGGTCACTCTGTTGAATTCGTTGTAAACACGCAGGCACCGAAAAAATGTTTCCCCTAGTGCGTAGCAATGTCAAGTTCAAAGGCGTTTATTAGCCTGTCTGTCGGTCGGACGGCCTGTCTGAGAATAGGCTTTATATGTTGGCCATTTGTTTACATCAAACTGTTTGTTTGAGAGATATATTAATTTGTAGGAAAAAAACGAAAATATTATTGGTTGAAATATGTATATATGCATGTAACAATGTGCGCGTGTGTTTGTATATATTTTAAGCAGATAATAAAATTTGACAGAAATTGTTATTTTCTTTATCTTGTTGAAATATATGTATGTATGTATCGTTAACGAAAGTATATATATGTATATGTGACATAAGTCGGTATAAGATTCTGAAAGTCGTTGAACTTAAAAAAGTCTTCTTTAAAAAATCCACGCCTTGGTTGAGGGCTTCTCAAAAAATCTTCTTTAAAAAATCCACGCCTTGGTTGAGGGCTTCTCAAAAAATCTTCTTTAAAAAATCCACACCTTGGTTGAGGGCTTCTCAAAAAGTCTTCTTTAAAAAATCCACGCCTTGGTTGAGGGCTTCTCAAAAAGTCTTCTTTAAAAAGTCCACGCCTTGGTTGAGGGCTTCTCAAAAAGTCTTCTTTAAAAAATCCACGCCTTCGTTGAGGGCTTCTCAAAAAGTCTTCGTTAAAAAATCCACGCCTTGTTTGAGGGCTTCTCAAAAATTCTTCTATAATAAATCCACGCCTTGGTTGAGGGCTTCTCAAAAAGTCTTCTTTAAAAAATCCACGCTTTGTTTGAGGGCTTCTCAAAAAGTCTTCTATAATAAATCCACGCCTTGGTTGAGGGCTTCTCAAAAAGTCTTCTTTAAAAAATCCACGCTTTGGTTGAGGGCTTCTCAAAAAGTCTTCTTTAAAAAATCCACGCCTTGGTTGAAGGCTTCTCAAAAAGTCTTCTTTAAAAAATCCACGCCTTGGTTGAGGGCTTCTCAAAAAGTCTTCTTTAAAAAATCAACGCCTTGGTTGAGGGGTTCTCAAAAAGTCTTCTTAAAAAAATCCACGCCTTAGTTAGGGCTTCTCAAAAAATCTTCTTTAAAAAATCCACGCCTTGGTTGAGGGCTTCTCAAAAAGTCTTCTTTAAAAAATCCACGCCTTGGTTAGGTTGAGGGCTTCTCAAAAAGTCTTCTTTAAAAAATCCACGCCTTGGTTAGGTTGAGGGCTTCTCAAAAAGTCTTCTTTAAAAAATCCACGCCTTGGTTGAGGGCTTCTCAAAAAGTCTTCTTTAAAAAATCCACGCCTTGGTTGAGGGCTTCTCAAAACGTCTTCTTTAAAAAATCCACGCCTTGGTTGAGGGCTTCTCAAAAAGTCTTCTTTAAAAAATCCACGCCTTGGTCGAGGGCTTCTCAAAAAGTCTTCTTTAAAAAATCCACGCCTTGTTTCAGGGCTTCTCAAAAATATTCTTTAAAAAATCCACGCCTTTTTTCAGGGCTTCTCAAAAAGTCTTTTTTAAAAAATCCACGTCATTATTGAGGGCTTCTCAAAAAGTTTTTTTTTTTTAAAAATCCACGCCATTATTGAGGGCTTCTCAAAAAGTCTTCTTTAAAAAATCAACGCCTTGGTTGGGCCCTTGAAAAGATATTCTTTACAAAATCCACGCCTTGGTTGAGGGATTCTGCACAAATCTACTTATTGTTAGCTTCCTTTTTTAATTGCGGATTTTTGTATTTGTTATTGTTGTTATTCTCTATTTTCTCAGTGGGCCGTTAAATTATAAAAATTTGCATTTTAATTTAAGCAGAACAGAGGTATTGCTGCTTTGATTTCCTGCGAAGTGATTTCTGTTTTACATTCGGTTCTCTAGTGTTTTAAACTGCGTATCATAGGAGGAGGATGGCTGTTAGGATGACGATGATGATAATGTTGGCGCTGATGACGTCTTTCAGTTTGGAGGGAAACAAAGTGAAAACCATAGGCCTGTGTGCCAAATTTGTCTGTTGTTGTTGTTTCTTATTTAACATTTTTAAGACAATAATGCTGTTGTTGTAATTCTTCTTAATCTCAAAGGCCTTCTAGAGAATAGGAATACGACAAATAAATTAAAAATACAAACACAATACAAATAAACAAATACATGCACATATATGTGTGTGAATGAAGATAATGAAGGAGGCCTGCTTCTGTTTTGGGAGGCTGGCCCACTTGTTGTCACACATTTTAATCTTTGATACATTTTTTGGAATAATTTTATTGTTGTTGGAATTTTTTTTGGCACCCATTTCTAGACCTTAAAAAAGAGCAGAAGAAAAATAAAAAAATCTGTTGGGTGTGTGTGTTTACATTTTCAATTTTATTTTTTTATTCTCTTTTTTATTGGAAATACCGACAAAAAATATTTAACGCCTGAATTGCTTTTGATGAACTTGTTGGACTCGCCTAAATTATTTTTTTATTGACAATGATGACAATATAATTATTATATAACAATTATGGCCAGTCGACCCATTAAGGCAACAGTTGTTGTTTGGTCGCCAGCATCGAAAACCCAAACAACAAAAGATGTAATTAAGCGGCAATTGAATTGAGTAATAATGTTCCGGGCAACGAAATTTAATTGAACACAACAACAATAGTGTAATTTTTATAATTAAACGAACATGATGAAATGATAACGTAATAATATTTGAAATTGAAAATGAAATTATTCAGAATATTGAGAATAATTTTTAAATTTTTGTGAAGCCCTCAACCAAGAGATGGATTTTTTAAAGCAGACTTTCTGAGAAGCCCTCAACCTATCCAAGGCGTGGATTTTTTAAAATATCCACACCTTGAAAAATAGCTTTAACACCTATACAAGGCGTGGATTTTTTTAAATATCCACACCTTGAAAAAATAGCTTTAAAACCTATACAAGGCGTGGATTTTTTAAAATATCCACACCTTGAAAAAATATTTTTAAAAAAATCCACGCCTTGAAAAAATAGCTTTAAAACCTATACAAGGCGTGGATTTTTTAAAATATCCACACCTTGAAAAAATATTTTTAAAAAAATCCACGCCTAGAAAAAATAGCTTTAAAACCTATACAAGGCGTGGATTTTTTAAAATATCCACACCTTGAAAAAATATTTTTAAAAAAATCCACGCCTTGAAAAATAATTTTAAAAAATCCACGCCTTGAAAAATAATTTTAAAAAATCCACGCCTTGAAAAATAATTTTAAAAAATCCACGCCTTGAAAAATCTTCTTTAAAAAATCCACGCCTTGAAAAATCTTCTTTAAAAAATCCACGCCTTGAAAAATAATTTTAAAAAATCCACGCCTTGAAAAATAATTTTAAAAAATCCACGCCTTGAAAAATAATTTTAAAAAATCCACGCCTTGAAAAATAATTTTAAAAAATCCACGCCTTGAAAAATAATTTTAAAAAATCCACGCCTTGAAACAATATCTTTAAAAAATCCACGCCTTGAAACAATATCTTTAAAAAATCCACGCCTTGAAAAAATATTTTTAAAAAATCCACGCCTTGAAAAAATATTTTAAAAAAATCCACGCCTTGAAAAAATATCTTTAAAAAAATCCACGCCTTGAAAAAATATTTTTAAAAAATCCACGTCTTGAAAAAATATTTTTAAAAAAATCCACGCCTTGAAAAAATATTTTTAAAAAAATCCACGCCTTGAAAAAATATCTTTAAAAAATTCACGCCTTGAAAAAATATCTTTAAAAAATTCACGCCTTGAAAAAATATCTTTAAAAAATCCACGCCTTGAAAAAATATCTTTAAAAAAATCCACGCCTTGAAAAAATATCTTTAAAAAAATCCACGACTTGAAAAAATATCTTTAAAAAATCCACGCCTTGAAAAAATATCTTTAAAAAAATCCACGCCTTGAAAAAATATCTTTAAAAAAATCCACGCCTTTTTGGAGCCTTGAAAAAATATATTTTAAAAAATCTACGCCTTTTTGGAGCCTTGAAAAAATATATTTTAAAAAATCTACGCCTTTTTGGAGCTTTAAAAAATAGTCTTAAAATATTCACGCCTTTTTGGAGCCTAGAAGAAATATTCCTTAAAAAATGCAAGCCTTGAACAAATATTCTTTAAAAAATCAAAGCCTAGTAGGAGACTAGAAAAATATTCATTAAAAACCACGCCTTGTTGAGGCCTTGAAAAAATATTATAATCTTAAGTATTCTGGATAAGTTCGTGACCATTGTAATCGAATAACAGCTGTTAATTCCCCAATAAAGTCGAACTAATTATCCCCAATTAAAATCCATACAATACCATCAACACGCATATTTACATACACACAGAATGTGTGTGCGTGACTATGCATGTCTTCTTCCAATTACTCTAATTATTATATGACTGAAAAACTGACAAAACGAATTATGAGTATTTCATAACTTCGGCGTTCAATGTCATTGTCATTTTCGGAAGTCTGTTCATTCCGCAGGCAGTTTTAAAAGAACGAACACACACATTCCCACCCATCACACACATACACCCAGAATATGTACTTATAAATTACATTCTCAAGCTTCTGTCGGTATCCATTTAAAAGGATACCACAGTATCGTATAATAATTATTAATTGAATATAACTCATACGCCATATGGGGTCGAAGTAGAAGCATGGGCCCAAAACCACAAACTTTTTCAATGGCCCCCACATAAAAGGGTAAACTGCACAAAAATTTCAATTATGACCATTAAAAGTTTCATCTAATTAAGTCTTAGGTAAACAGCAAAGGCCTGATACGAAATTTTTAATTTGACATTTTCCACGTTCATTTCTTCTCCTTATTTCAATTATGCCACAGTCAAATAAGAACGAAAAACCCTACAGCAAAAAAGAAAGTAGTTAGAATTTTGTGTTAAGGTAAACAAAGGCTCAAAAACACACAGCCACTAAAATACTCGTGGTGTTAAAGTGTGGCAGAGAAAGAGTATCTCTAAGAAACCTGAGAGAGAGGCTGAGAGGTAGAGAACAGCAATACCACGAGAATTCCTTTACAATGTAGAACATTTTACGAAAAAAAATAGGTTATGTTAAAAGTAATTAAAGCAAACACACCCCCAATACCCCTGTCCTGACTGTCATTTTTCTTATTTGCATAGGAGGGGGAGGTATATATTCCCTCACTTTTGAGGGTGGGCAAATAAAGGAAGAAAACAAAACATTTTTTTTGTTGTTTGGAAAATTGTGTATATTCATGTCCTTTGACACATGACGGCTATGTAGATAACAAAGCTTTCACACAAATGGTTTTGGTGAGTTTGTATGAGAGAGCGAGTGGGAGAAAGAGAGAAAGTAACAGAACCAATGTTCTGTTAGAACACTAATGCACAAAATAGTACGATAGCGGTGATGGCTAACCATGTATTCTCTTTCTTTCTCTTTTCGTCAGTCGTTTTTGTTGATGTTCTCTCAGTTCCGCTCCCACACATTTACTCTTTATTTAATTCTGTTCAACTCTGTGTTAGAATGATAACACTGAGAGAATTATAAATTATGTTGTTTTTCTTGGTATAGTTTGTTGTTGTTGTTCTTTGCTAAAATCATATGTTGCTATGACTATGCTACACATGTGTGAATTCACTACAAAGCATGTTTATGTAGCTTTAAGACTACGGCTAAGGGATGATGATGAGCGTATAGGAATGTGAACAATTTGTTGGCACAATGCGTATGAATTTCACTCAGTAAATTTTTTTGGGGGTATCTATACACTGCTGAGAATTTGCGTGGGACCAGTGATTTTTTAAACACTATATATAAGCGAATATTTTTTGAACTACTATAAATAGGCTTTGATTTTTATACCCTTCTCCACACTGTGGTACAGGGTATTATGTCTTTGTGCATATGTTTGTAACAAGCAAGAGGAAACGAGTTAGACACATGGTTCCTTTTGAGAATATGCATAGAAAAAGTCGATTTATGCACGTCCGTTCGTCTTTCAGTCTGTTAAGGGCACCCCCCCCCCCCCAATTCTCAATTTTTTATTTTTAAGATTTTAAATGAGCTGGTAAATGAATACCAATGCATGTTAAGGTTTGTAACTTTTCACATATATATTTGAAGATTTAAAAAGGAAGAAAAATAATTTACAAATTTTTGTTGTTGTTTTTTGGGATCAAAGAAATGTCCTTATTTTTGATGGCGGGCATGACAACTCCTCACTGGAACATCGGAATCCGAAATTTCCAACGGTGTTAGAAAGAGTACATGTCTGGCTCTCGTATGAACTAGGATTATTGACTTCGCACAACAATTAACAAAATGGCGGAACTTTGAAAACATTTTTTTGAAAAATCGCCTATTTTTGACCACAAACTAAGTTATAGAGAAACGTCCCAAATTTTCAAATTGATTGGGTTATTAGTTTTTGAGTTATCGTGCCTGCCATTCGCAAAAACGATGTTTGGAGAAAAACGTGTTTAATGTTTGAGAAGCCCTCTTGCTGTCACCTGATGCTAACACAATAAATCGGCTATATCTTCAAAATTTTTTGAGATTTTCACTTGAAAATTTATAGGAACATTCTTGATTTAGTGTAGGTTCGAATTAAATCAAAAAAAAAATAAATTTTTTGAAACCGAAAATGGGTGGGGTCCCCTTAAATTGTAAACAAAGTAGAGTAACTTCGGGTAATGTGGACCAGGCGTCTAATGTGGACCACCCCCTATATCTAAGAAAATGCTTGAAATATGTCAAAGCCGCCTTGATAAATGTTTTCCTAATTAGTGAAAACAAACATCAAACT
The DNA here is from genome assembly GCF_032173495.1 of Musca vetustissima. Classification (NCBI taxonomy): domain Eukaryota; kingdom Metazoa; phylum Arthropoda; class Insecta; order Diptera; family Muscidae; genus Musca; species Musca vetustissima. The sequence continues at coordinate 69,381 of NW_026873584.1, read as the reverse complement.
TGGTTTTTAATAAATAATTGCAAAGTTGAAAATTTAGTAGTATAAAATGTAGCTCTGATTGTAAAAGTGTGATTTGAACATTTTTTAGCACAATAGTCGAACGTTTCTTCAAAATAGTCGAACACTTGTTTTTTCTCGAATATAAAGTACTTATGTGGTTTTCTTGTCTTCTTTAACAAAAATCTACGTTTTAGCTGTAATTACAATCGGTGATTTTTTATTTTTATTCATGTTTGAAGCCGATAATTATTTTTAAATAAAAATATTCAATGTCGGATAAAATTGGATAAAATTTGGCATAGCTCATTATTTGGCCCAAGGACGAACCCTGTTGAAATTGGGAAAAATCGGTTCAAATTTACATATAGCTCCCAAAAATATTTTCGTCCGATTTCTGGCACAGCGTACTGAATTGAGTTTAGAATGTTGTGTGTGCAACGTTTCGTGAAAATCGGTCCAGATTTAGATATACCTCCCTTATATATTTTCATCCGATTTTATATAAATGGTGCACCAAAGACCCTATATATTCTTCGATTTGCACGAAATTTGGCATAACGTACTGAATTGAGTCTAGAATGATGTGTGTTAAGTTTCGTGAAAATCGGTTCAGATTTAGATATAGCTTCAATATATACTTTCGTCAGATTTTATGTAAATGGTGCACCAGAGACCCTATATATTCTTCGATTTGCACGAAATTTGGCATAGCATACTGAAATGAGCCTAGAATGATGTGTGCAAAGTTTCTTGAGAATCGGTCCAGATATAGATATAGCTCCTATATATATTTTCCTCCGATTTAAGGTAAATGGTGTGCCAAAGTCCCTATATATTCTTCGATTTGCACGAAATTTGGTATAGCGTACTGAATTGAGTCTAAAATGTTGTGTGAAACGTTTCGTGAAAATCGGTTCAGATTTAGATAGAGCTCCCATATATATTTTCGTCCGATTTTATGTAAATGGTGCACCAAAGACCCAATATATTATTCAATTTGAACGAAATTTGGCACAACGTACTGAATTGAGCCTAGAATGATGTGTGCTAAGTTTCGTAAAAATCGGTCCACATTTATATATTGTTCCCGTATATACTTTCGTCCGATTTTATGTAAATGCTACACCAATGTCCGTATATATTTTTCGATTAACACGAAATTTGGCATAGCGTACTGAATTAAGTGTAGAATTATGTGTGTTAAGTTTCGTGAAAATCGGTTCAGATTTAGATATAGCTCCTATATATATATATATAGAGTATATATATTCATCCAATTTAAAAAAATGGTGCACCAAAGTCCCTATATATATTTCGATTTATACGAAATTTGGCACAGCGTACTGAATTACGCCTAAAATGATGTGTTCTAAGTTTCGTGGAAATCGGTTCAGATATAGATATACCTCCCATATATACTTTCGTCCGATTTTATGTAAATGCTACACCAATGTCCCTATATATCCTTTGATTTGCACAAAATTTGGCATAGCGTAATGAATTAAGTCTAGAATGATGAGAGGTTAGTTTCAGGAAAATCGGTCCAGATTTAGATATAGCTCCCGTAATTATTTTCGTCCGATTTAAGGTAAATGGTGCGCCAAAGTCCCTAAATATCTTTTCATTTGAATATCGGTTCAAATTTAGATATAGCTCTCAAATATCTTATATATCTTTCGTTCAATTTCATGTCAATGTTCTTTCGAAAAGGCGGAGTCTGTTCGGAGATATAAGTACAATATACCCAAAGTGGTGAAGGGTATTATATAGTCGACCCAGTGCGACTTTACTTCTTTCCTTACTGGTTTTAATACCAGTGAGCGGAGCAGTATTTTCCGATTTTTATTCCGAGCCTGGGCAATATTTCGTGATATTTGCACCCTCTTGCCCGATTATAGGTAAACAGCACCTCTTCCTCACATTGACATATTTTCCGAATTTTACGAGTATTCAGTACAGCTATTGTCCAGATTCCCTTCTCCGTGGGTTGTGTTGTGATGTTCGGCTTTCATTTGTGGTCTATAGATCGACTCGAAAATAACACAAAAAATTAAGTTTTCGGTCCACTTCATTCCAAAATTATTATCTGATCTTCACCGAAAATTATAGGCGTTGTCCTTGACCATAACTAGAACCTCATGGAAAATTTCAAAGCGATCAGCGCTATAGTTCCGCTACAAGCAGAATTTCGTGAAGATTGGTCCATAACTGTGGCCTGTATCGTGTTTACAAATTATAATGGACAGACGGACGGACACACATGTCTAGATCGACTCAGCTAGTCGAGATATGACGATCGGTATACTTAAAGGTGGGTCTAGGACCAATATTTCGCGGAATTACAAACTTTTAGTGGTGTACAAAGCTATAATACCCTGACAACATAGTTGTGTAGGGTATAATTATTTTAACACTGTGCCCAACCATATTTTCCGCCGCTTTTGAAAAAATCAACAACAATTTTTCCAATTACCCAATAACAACTTATATTCTTACACAACAACAAAACAAGTATTGAAAATAACTTACCATATTCGAAATGCGAACAGTGTACACATACAATGAAATTGTTTTGAGTGTGTTACGCATAGTGTTGAGTGTTTTGTTTCGTATTCTGCTTCTTCTTCTTCTTTGCTGCTGTTTTTAGGGGTTAAAAACGTGGTCAGATACATTTTTATCTGAAACGAAAAAAAAAACAGAAAACTTTTATTGTGATGTTAATGTTTTTGCTAATGTTGCTGTTGTTTGTGTTGTTGTTCCTGCCACTATTACAGTTTCGAATTTTCATCAAACAAAAAAAATGTTTTTTTGCCATAGCAGAGAGAGTTTTAACAACCAAGTTGCTGTGGATTTCAGTCTGGCAGTCAGTCAGTGTTGGTCATTCATTGCGGGGTGTTGGATATTCACTTATCCAGTGTTTAGCAAAAATTGAAAATAAAACTAAATAAACAAAAAAAAAAATTGAAACAATAAAAAAATTAATTTGTTAATGAAACAATTGTTAAAAAATTTGATGATTAACAATTTGTTAAATAATTAACATATAATAAAACAATAGTGTTTGGAATTTTTTTTAGAAAAAAAAATCGAAAATTTGCTGAATTAAAAAAATTAACCAAATTTGTATAAAAAATTAAATCTATCTAATTTATTGTGGATTACACTGCTGTTTTCTTGGAGTCCTTATATCCTTGCGTGAAAAATAACTTATCTTCTTCTTCATCGTCTGTGTGTCAAGTAAGTATATTTCACTTTACTACATTTTTTGAAAGTACCCACCCATTTTTGTAGTACTTATGTAAGCTATCTCCTGACATTCAGACAAGGCGATGTTTGGCTGTTATCCTTTGGCGTTTTTTTACGATTTTCTTTAGGCATCAAATATTTATATATGTCAGTGTCAGTCTAGCCAGTAAATGCGAATGTGTGTGCGTTTTTTTGCGAATAAGAGTTCGTGTGTTTTCTAAGGAATATATGTAGATACATATATACACACGTATGTGTGTATGTATGATTTCTGTTTTATCCTTCCCAAAAAAATGTGCCTTCATAAGAAATTCGCTTTGGGATGTCTTATTTTTCTGATATCTGTAATGAAATCAATATTCTTTGAAATTGTAATTTATTTTTGTTATTGTTGTTTCTGTCTTTTTTGACAATGGCTTAATACCACATTTGCCCCTCAATCTATACATCTCCTTATTGAAATGACGGATTGTTTGTTTGTTTGTTTATCAAACATCAACACCTGTCGACAGCAAATAATGGCAACACTTATCAGGGGTGTTGGTAATTGGAAAATTTGCAAATTAGAGATATCATTCAGAATATGTGGGATATTCTAAGAAGAAATTTGAAAAAGTTTGGAATGATATCATTCAAGGGTATTCAATTATGTATGAAGAATTAATCATCTCCAAAGGGATAGATTGGATAGGAGGTATGGAAGCTAAAACAACATTTTGGAATGTGAAGATTCGCGAACTGCGAATATTGAAGTAAAATATTTTATCCTTAATACAAAGTAACAATTTTGATAAGAGGCCTACAACTCACTTAGTAGACGCAATTTGAAATTATAGCAAAATGTTGCATAAAATCAGACGAAAATAGATATGAGAGCTATATTTACATCTGAACCGATTCTCACGAAACTTGGTACACATCATTCCAGTCTCACTTTAGAACGCTATACCAAATTTCGTGCAAATCGAATGATATATAGGGACTTTAGTGCACCAATTACCTTAAATCAGAAGAAAATATATATGGGAGCTATATCTAAATCTGAACCCACTTTTAACGAAAGTACCACATACCAAATTTCGTGCAAATCGAAATATATATAGGGACCATTTACCTTAAATCGGACGAAAATATATATGGGAGCTATATCTACTTTTGAACCGATTCTCACGAAACTTAGCACACTTCATTCTATACTTAATTCAGAACGCTATGTCAAATTTCGTGCAAATCGAAAGATAAATAAGGACTTTGGTGCACCATTTACATAAAATCGTAGACAAATATATATGGGAGCTATATCTAAATCTGAACCGATATTCACGAAACTTAGCACACATCATTCTATACTTAATTAATTACGCTCTGCCAAATTTCGTGCAAATCGAACGATATATAGGGACATTGATGCACCATTTACATTAAATCGGAGGAAAATATATATATGCGAGTTATATCTAAATCTGAACCGATTTTCTGGAAACTTAATACACACAGATCTAATTTATTACGATGTGCCAAATTTCGTGCAAATCGAACGATATATAGGGACTTTGGTGGACCATTTACTTCATATCGGACGAAAATATATATGGGAGCTATATCTAAATCTGGACCGATTTTTCCCAATTTCAATAGAGTTCGTCCTTGGGCCCAATATGTTACCTACGTCAAATTTCATTCAATTCGGATCATAAATGCGACCTGTACTTTGTTTACAATTTAACATGAACAGACAGACGGACGGACGGACGGAGGGAGGGACATGCACAAGTCGACTTAGAAAGTGATTCTATGCATATTCTCCAAATGAACCATTTGTCTATCTCGTTTCCTTTTGCCTGTTACAAACATATGCAAAGTTCAAAAGTCGGAAGGGGTATACCCTTCACCACACCAATCTGAAATTTATGAAAAATTGAATGTCAATAATTGAGCAAAATATGTAAAATATATATATATATATATATATACATGGAAGTATTGAGCACCATTTGCTATGCTGCAACACAGTGCGCTATCCAAAATTTATCTCGACACAAAGTCCAATACAAAACTAGACATGCATCAATCTAGACCTAATTCAGTACACTGTGCAAAATTTTGTTTCAATCGGACAAACATCGATGGTATGGTGCAACATTTACATAAAATCGGAGGAAACTATATATGGGAGCTATATCTAAATCTGAATAGATTTCAACAAAACTTCGCATACATAAATTTCGACCTAATTCAGTACGCTGTGCAATATTTTGTCTCAATCGGCCAACATTTTACTCTTTGGGGCATCATTTACAGAAATTGGACGAAACAATATTTATGGGAGCTATATCTAAATCTGAACCGATTCCAACGAAACTTGGCACGCATCAATCTAGACCTAATTCTAATTACTCTGTGTAAAAATTTGTCTCAATCGGACAAATATTGGGAGTTTGGTGCACCATTTTCCTAAAATTGGACGAAACAATATATGGGAGTTATATTTAAATCTGAACCGATTCAAACAAAACTTCGCACACATCTATCTGGGCCTAATTCAATACTCTGTGCAAAATTTTGTCCCAATCGGACAAATATTGGCAGTATGGTGCTCCATTTACATCGGACGAAACTACATATGGGAGCTATATATAAATCTGAACCGATTTTCATCAATTTCAATAGGGATCGTCCTTGGGCCAAAAAAATGGGTTATGCCAAATCGGATTATAAATATGACCTGTACTTTGTTTACAATTTAACACCAACAGACGGACGGACATGCATATATCGACTCAGAAAATGATTCTATGCATATTCTCAAAAGGAACTATGGTTCTATCTCGTTTCCATTGGCATGACACAAACATATGCACAAATATATAATACCCTGTACCACAGTATGGTGAAGGGTATAAATAATCTTGACAAAACGTGGAACAAATATTTGGAACTTTTCTGTGATATGAAAAAATGTTTTGCAGAAATTCACGCCTTAGTCTAGCCTAGAAAAAATTGCACTTCCACTTTTTTAACATTGAGAGCGATTATAGCCACAGTTGGATCTGGAAAAATTTTGTATTTTTGAACCTATAGAAAAGAGTCTTAAAAGTGCACCCTAATCATCTTTGAAGCATTAAACGTACTCTTGAAACCCCAAAATTATGAATATTCCTGAGATAAAAAAAATCCTTAAACAGGATTTTTTAATTCACTATCAAAATATCGAAAATGGGTTGGGATCGTGGGAGCTATATTAAAATATGGATCTATTTTGATCAGTTTCTGCAAACCTGTATGTAAGCACTGGGCCTATATCGAACATTTTAAAAATGTTTAGCATCCTTCGAGAACCCTGGCTGCCAAATAATATATACTTCGGTAAGGGAATCCATTTGAAACCGTAGAAATAGTCAAGCCTTGTTATGGGGGTTATGACAAGATGTCGTTCACCCATCATGAATGCAGAATAATGGGTTACTAAATAATATCCGAATACGTAGACGATACGATTCAAGTACACTGCCACATCCGAGTAGATACATCACTATAATTGGTACCAATTTAAAGGTCAACTCCTCTTGGATATATTATAAACTTATTGTTTATAATTTTTCAGTAGTTTTTCGACGGATCTCTTATCAAAACAGTGATTCCCTGTGTAAAATGTTTTTGACGTTCGGGTTAAAATTGTGGCCTCTAGAGACCAGGAAAAGTTGTTTTTCCATTAATATAAACCGATGATTACCAAAAGCAATAGTGGTCTTCTTTGACCAGATCCCAGTACTACATGTGTGGTCTGTATGGTGTTTTAAAATTATAACGGACAGACGGACGAACATACATGTCTAGATCGACTCAGCTAGTCGAGATATGACGACCCGTATACTAAAAGGTAAGTCTAGGACCAATATTTCGCGGAGTTACAAATTCTTGGGTCCACACAACGAAGTGTGTAGGGTATACATATCATTAGATTTAAATCGATTAAGAATGTTCTTCTGATTTCGAAGTTATAACCAGTGGGCCGAGCTGTATAGTCGGACGGGGCCGACCATATGATAACCTACTCAACTTCTACGACAATCTGACTTCATGTGGTTCTATATTCTTAGCTTGGGCAATATTTCGCGATATTTGCACCCTCTTGACCGACTAGAGGTCAACAAATATTATTATATTAATATATATTAATATTCAGTACAGCCCTTCTAAATACTCGTACTTGCCCAGATTCCCTTCAAAAAATTAAGTTTTCGGTCCACTTTATCCTAAAATTATTATCTGATCCTCACCGAAAATTATAGTCGTTGTCCTTGACCATTACAGAAACCTCATGAAACATTTCAAAGCGATCAGCGCTATATTTCCGCCCTCTAGTGTGATAATGGGTTACTAAACAATATCTGAATTTGTAAGCACCTGTAAATATTTAAGTGTAACTCCCACATCCGAGAACCTACGATAATATAATTTGTATCAACTTCTCGGGACTATGTCCTTCAGTGGTAAATATATACGCTAAAGAATACAATTTTTGCAATTTTTCACACAAAAGTCAGGGTCCATTTGACCCGCTAAATATTAATCGATCTTTATCAAAATAGGCATGCTTTTTTTTGGCCCGATCCCATTCCCCATGTAAAATTTTACGAAGTTTGGGCAATAAGTGTGACCCCTGGAGGGACCAAAAAAACCGATTAAATTTAGTATTTGGTCCATTCCATCCCCTAAATATTAACCGATCTTTACCAAAAACAATAGAGGTCTTCATTGGCCAGAACCCATCCTACATGCAAAATTTCGTGAAGATTGGTCCATAACTGTGGCCTGTATTGTGTTTATAAATTATAATGGACAGACGGACTTACGGACACACATGTCTAGATCGACTCAGCTAGTCGAGATATGACGATCGGTATACTTAAACGTGGGTCTAGGACCAATATTTCGTGGCGTTACAAACTCTTGGGGCTGCACAAAGCTATAATACCCTGACAACAAAGTTGTGTAGGGTATAATTACTCATTTAAGGTAAATATTTTCATGATGTCATTTCACCAGCTAAATGCTGTTTAAATACAAATTTGTCAAAAATACAACCACAAAAAATATCAGTTCCCAAATTTAATGACAATTTGTATTTTTCCATTCCCAACAATAAAAACAACATCAAAGAATATACCGAAGGACAAACAACAAAACTACTTTAGTTTATGAACGAAAAGCAAACTTGAACACCTGTAATTTGCCTTTGAACGACAACAATTGGATTTTATCGATTTGGTGGAGGACGATTAAAGTAATTGCCACCCAAAAAGAAACCTGAAAAGGGTACTTCTGCCATAACCTGGTGGGGTACTTCTTCCATTAACAACAAAAGAAAGAAATGAACACATTTTTATTTCATCTAATCGATTTTCTTTTTTCCTTTGTAGTTTACCTTCAAAGGTACTATTTTGTGAATGTTTCAAGGGCCGGTGAAAGGTTCGAAAGTAGTAGTAGCACAATAATTGTTTGTCGGTTGGTAGTTAATAGTACCAAGGACGTGGCCGCAAGAGCAAAATTTTTGCAATTTTAGAATTTAAATTTCAATTGCCAGCCACTGTGACAGTACTTTAATAATTCGCATAATTGATATTTTTAGTTATTTAAATTTTCCCCCGAAAAAATGCGTGTAAATCAAATTACAACAACTTTAATTGAAGGTACTTAAAATTTCCGAAAAAATACCCTCGAGATCTAAAACACACCTGTGTCACTTCAAAATGGGCAAACACACAAAAAAGGCCTTTGAAATTGTGTAATTGAAATTGACATTAAGTGAAGTAATTAATTAAATGGCAATGCAAAGCTGAGAAAAAAAATAAATAAATCGCTGCTCTTTGCGAAATGAACAGCTGCTGCTGTATTACCTCCGACTATTATTTGGAAAGTAAATATTAGTCGGAACATAACTGCAAGGTTAAAAGGGTGTGTTGTTTGCACTACATTACTGCATTGTTATATACATAGGTAATATAAATGTAAACATACACACACAGATATATGAACAATTTAAGCCGACAGCAAATAGAGTACATTAAAAACCAGTAAGGAAAGTAGTAAAGTCGGACTGGACCAACTATCTGATACCCTTCAGCACTTGCGTATATAGTACATATGTATCCTTACAATTGTATGCAAATGTTCCCTCGAAGGAACATGGTCATGTCTTTCTGCGACCTACGATAAATTTACTTTCATTCCGGCAGATTTAGAGTCGTCTGCGTACCATGGGACAAATTTATGGAAAAGGTTTATAGCAAAATTGATAAACGCTATTCGGTACGCCGCACTGTTAAATATTTAATCTTAATCAGACACCCGTTCAAAATGCATATGGAATCTATGGCTGGATCTGCACCAATTTCAAATCTCAATTTGATACGTTGTGTAGGAGTTTGGTGCACCATTTATGTAAAATCGGACGAAAATATATATGGCAGCTATACCTAAATCTGATCGGATCTAATTTTAGAGTTAATTCAGTACGTTATGACAAATTTCGTGCAAATCGAAATATAGACTTTGGTACACCATTTACCTTAAATCGGACGAATATATATGTGGGAGCTATATCTAAATCTGAACCGATTTTCACGAAACTTAGCACATCATTCTAGAATCAATTCAGTACGCTGTGCCAAATTTCGTGCAAATCGAGAGGTATATAGGGACTTTGGTGCACCATTCACCTTATATCGGACAGAAATATATATGGGAGCTATATCGAAATCTGAACCGATTTTCCGGAAACTTAGCACACTTCATTCTATGCTTAATTTAGTACGTTGTGCAAAATTTCGTGTAAATCGAAATATATTTACGGACTTTGGTACACAATTTACATTATATCGGACGAAAATATATATGGGAACTATATCTAAATCTGAACCGATTTTCAAAAAATTTTAGACAAATCGTTCCAGGGTTAACACAGTACGCTGTGCCAAATTTCGTGCAAATCAAAAGACATTTAGGAACTTTGGTACACCATTTACCTTAAATCGGACGAATATATATATATATATATATATATATATGTGGGAGCTATATCTAAATCTGAACCGATTTTCACGAAATTTAGCACACATTATACAAGGATCAATTCAGTACGCTGTGCCAAATTTCGTGCAAATCGAAAGACATTTAGGGACTTTTGTACACCATTTACCTTAAATCGGACGAATATCTATGTGGGAGCTATATGTAAATCTGAACCGATTTTCAAAAAATTTTACACACATCGTAACACAGTACGCTGTGCCAAATTTCGTGCAAATCGAGTGGTACATAGGGACTTTGGTGCACCATTCACCTTATATCGGACAGAAATATATATGGGAGCTATATCTAAATCTGAACCGATTTCAATAAAACTTGGCACATGTTAGGCTACACCAACTTCAGTACGTTGTGCAAAATTTTGTGCCAATCGGACTAAATTTGACTCTTTGGTGCACCATTTGTTAAAAATCGAACGAAAATATATATGAGAGCTATATCTGTACGTGAACCGATTTTTTTTCAATTTCAATAGAGTTTGTCCCTGGCCCAAATAAATGAGCTGTGCCAAATTTCATCCAATTCGGATAATAAATGAGACGGACATGCCTAAATCGACGCAGAAAGTGATTCTATGCATATTCTCAAAAGGAACCACGTGTCTATCTCGTTTCCTTTTGCCTGTTACATACATATGCACAAAGACATAATACCCTGTACGACAGTGTGTTAAAGGGTATAAAAATCCAGGCCTATTTATAGTCCCTGTATTTTTTTTAATCCACGTCTAGTAATAGCCCCAAAAAATATTTTTAAAAAATCCATGCCTACTAATCCACGCCTCTGGCACCGTTCTCATAATTTTCCATTTCATAAATGTGAAAGGTTATATCAAATGTAGGCCATAGTATATATACATTCAATAGTACATAAGTATATTTATACATAGTCCTACATATGTATGTAGGTACATACATATGTCCTGAATAATTAAAAACCGTCATTTATGACAGAAGCAGGAAATTGAATGAATTTGTTTATGACTCAAAAATGGTTGTAATGTGAAAGTATTTATATGACAGTTACTAACTGACCAATATACGAACATAAAAATAATTACATATTTATATTTACTAATGGGAAATTTACCTCATTGTGGTTGCTGTCAGAGAATTTGTAATCTGTATTTATCAAACGACCACATAATTTTATTAACATTTAAACAACGATTATTAAAATAAATTATAAATATAAAATATTCTGCAAAGGTATCGAAAAAATAATCTTTAAAAATCCACGCCTATTTATAGTCCTTCTCCAAAAATATTCTTTAAAAATCCACGCCTATTTATAGTCCTTCTCTAAAAATATTCTTTAAAAATCCACGCCTATTTATAGTCCTTCTCCAAAAATATTCTTTAAAAATCCACGCCTATTTATAGTCCTTCTCTAAAAATATTCTTTAAAAATCCACGCCTATTTATAGTCCTTCTCCAAAAATATTCTTTAAAAATCCATGCCTATAAATAGCTCTTAAATATATTCTTTAAAAATCCAAGCCTTGAAAAATATTTCTTCAAAATTTTAATTTTCTAAAAAATACATTTTTACCTTACCTCCATATTCTCCTACTATATTAAATAGCTTCCTCATCTATCATCTGGCAGCTTTGGTTGTTTGTTCTCGGTAGCCTCATTTATGTTATGATTTATGTTTAGGGGATTACCTCTCAAAGTTATGCCATATTCTCCAAGGCAAACTAAGCTATCAAGAAGAAAAACCTTTGAAAAAAATGATGACACAACATCACATAACATAAACGTCGACTACAATGGATTTTTCTTTTCACATTATATTCATGATCGTCATCATCATCGTGGGAACTGTCATTTAAACGTCATTATTATCATCGTCCTAAAGACTTGTAATAAATAATTGTTTTCTGTCAAGGCAGAAAAAATAAAATGAGAAACGTAATTCTACCCTAGGCTAGCAGTCCTGTCGTATTGTGCTGCATAGCCAAAATAAATGGCAAGGAAAAGGAAACGGAAAACAAAATATGTCCATATAAGCATATCATTATGTTTTATGTTTATATATGTATATTACAAGAAGAGGCAAATGTATGTATGTATGTATTTGAATGCCAAAAATGGAATTTTAGTAAATTATACTTATGTACATATTGTGTATCAATGTGTATTGTACTTCAAGGACTATCAATAGGCGTGGTATGTTTGAACAATATATTGTGTTGCTTGGTGGTCCCGGTTTGTAATAGGCAAAAGGAAACGAAATAGACACATGGTTCCTTTTGAGAATATGCATAGAATCACTTTCTGAGTCGATTTATGCATGTCCGTCTGTCTGTCCGTCTGTAGATGTTAAATTGTAAACACAGTACAGGTCGGATTTATTACCCGATTTGGATGAAATTTGGCATACGTCACTTATTTGGCCCAAGGACGAACCCTATTGAAACTGAGGAAAATCGGTTCAGATTTAAATATAGCTCCCATATATATTTTCGTCCGATTTAATGTAAATGGTGAACCAAAGTCCCTATATGTCTTTCGATTTGCACGAAATTTGGCACAGCGTACTGAATTAAGACAAGAGTGATATGTGCTTCGTTTCGTGAAAATCGGTTCAGATTTAGATATGGGAACTATATATTGCGCCAAAGTCCCAATATATCGTTCGATTTGCACGAAATTTGGCATAGCATACTAAATTAAGTCTAGAATGATTAGTGCTATGTTTCGTGAAAATCGAATCAGATTTAGATATAGCTCCCATATATATTTTCGACCGATTTAATGTAAAAGGTATACCAAAGTCCCTATATATCTTTCGATTTGCACGAAATTTGGCATAGCGTACTAAATTGAGTCTATTATGATGTGCCTACGTATTTCGAACGGGTGAAAATCGGTCTAGATTTAGATATAGTTCCCATATATATTTTGGTCCGATTTAAGGTAAATGGTGCGCCAAGTCGTTAAAAATCTTTCGATTTGCACGATGTTTTGCATAGCGTACTGAATTGAGTCTATTATCATGTATGTTAAGTTTCGTGAAAATCGGTTCAGATTTAGAAATAGCTCCCATATATATTTTCGTCCGATTTAAGATAATTGGTGCACCAAAGTCCCTAAATATGCTTCGATTTGCACGAAATTTGGCACAGCGTACTGAATAAGGCCTAGAATGATGTATGCTAAATTTCGTGAAAATCGGTTCAGATTTAGATATAGCTCCCATATATATTTTCGTCCGATATAAGGTAAATGGTGCACCAAAGCCCCTAATTATCTTTCGATTTGCACGAAATTTGGCACAGCTCCAATATATATTTTTTCGTCCGATATAAGGTAAATGGTGTACCAAATTCCTTACATATCTTTCGATTTGCACGAAATTTGGCACAGCGTACTGAATTAACGGTAGAATGATGTGTGATAAGTTTCGTGAAAATCGATTCAGATTTAGATATAGCTCCCATATATATGTTCGTCCGATTTAATGTAAATGGTGTACCAAAGTAGGTAAATACTGCACCAAAGTCCCTAAATACCTTCCGATTTGCACGAAATTTCGCACAGCGTATTGAATTGAGTGTGGAATGATGTGTGCTAAGTTTCGTGAAAATCGGTTCAGATTTAGATATAGCTCCCATATATTTTGGTCCGATTAAAGGTGCGCCAAAGTCCCTAAATATCTTCCGCTTTGCACGAAATTTGGCAATGCGTACTGAATTAACGGTAGGATGATGTGTGTTAAGTTTCGTGAAAATCGATTAGAATTAGATACAGCTCCCATATATATGTTCGTCCGATTTAATGTAAGTGGTGTACCAAAGTCCCTATATATATTTCGATTTGCACGATATTTGGCATAGCGTACTGAATTAAGCCTAGAATGATGTGTATAAGTTTCGTGAAAATCGGTTCAGATGTAGATGTAGGTCCCATATATATTTTCCTCCGATTTTAGGTAAATATTGTCCCTAAATATCTTCCGATTTGCACGAAATTTGGCACAGGGTGCTACATTATCGGTTGAATGATGTGTGCTAAGTTTCGTGAAAATCGGTTCAGATTTAGATATAGCTCACGTATATATTTTCGTCCGATTTAAGGTAAATGGTGCACCAAACTCTTATTATTTGTCTGATTAACACGAAATTTAGCACAACGTATCAAATTGGGACTTGAATGCCGATATTGGGTTTTGTAGAAATTGGTGCAGATGCAGCCATAGCTTCCAAATGTATTTCGAACGGGTGTCTGAATGAAATTAAATTATTAACAGTGCAAACTTGTCCCAATCTGCCCGAATGAAATTAAATGTATCATATGTTGCAGAAAGACATGAGTTTCCTTCGAGGAAACATTAACATACGATTGTAAGGATACCTATGTACAATATACCCAAAGTGGTGAAGGGTATCATAAAGTCGGCCCAGTCCGACTTTACTACTTTCCTTACTGGTTAGGCATAGATATTTAATACAAATTTTTGCAGATATATTTTTAGGCCTGGATTTTTTTTTTTTTTTTTGGGAGGTTTTTTTTATGGATTTTTAAGGAATGTTTTTTTCGATGACAAGATATTTTTTTTGTACCCTCTGTCATTGACCATAGATTGTTTGTTTGTTTTGTTGGACCACAATATTGCAGTCACGTATAAAATAATATTTGAGTTATTTTGAAGGAGAATACAATTTTGTATAATCAGGAAACATGAATGTCCTTAACGTGTTGTAGGACGCAATAGGAAATTTTGTTGTATTTTCGAGCACTTGGCATGCAATCGTAATTTTCAAAACTAACAAAAGTCTGATTAAAGTATCTCCATTGGAGAATTGGATTTTCAGAATACCAAACCGTCAACCAACTGGCACAATGCAGCAACAATAATAACAACAACAAAATAGTAAACAAAAATAGAAGACAAGGATAAATTGCCCAAAGTTATGCAGGCAAGACACGTAAACAATGGCTAAAGTTGGGGACATGTTTCAACGTCAAAAGTACAAAACAATGTCAACAGACACACTACATATATCTATACACATCCATACATACATATATAGAGACAGATTGCCATAGCCAATTTGTATGAGAGTGTGTTTGTGTTACATTATACAGGTGTTATTTCATTGGAAATTTCATAATATGATTTGCATATGTAGTAGTGGTGTGTGTGAGCATGTGTTTGTATACATGTGTGATTTTTTACTTCAGGACGTAAAGGTACGAAATTATGAAAAACAGCGCAGGGGTTTGAAAATTTTGTTGGCCTTGCTGGGATTAGTGTGTTGTCGTCGTTGTTCGGCCTTTTTTGAGTTTTCGTAGCTTTTTTTTGTTTTTGGAAAAGTTCAAGGTCGATTTTCGAAGAATTTTGTGTTGTTGTTGTTATTATTCGTTTTAGGGGCCCAAAAATTGTTGTTATTTGTAGGTTTGTGTGTATATGTGTGTGAGTGCTTTTTGGTAATACTTGTAATAGGTATATTTGTACAACAGCTTTTATAAATTTTTTAGAGTTATACTTGCTATGGGATTAACTTATTTTTTTGGCAGAACAACTATTTGAGTTTAGTGGTTGGCTTTCTAGGGATTCGTTGTTGTTGTTATTGGTTTAGTGGTTTATACAACATAAATGTGGTAATATTATATTTATTACGAATTTATGACATAAAATATTATTATGGTTATGCGGTAATATTTATGTAATCTCTAAGGGGTAATAAATCCATTCAAATTAATGAATATTTTATCAACGATAAATATTCCTGAATTTTTAAAGAATATTCTTTCAATGACTATAAATAGACGTGGATTTCAAAAGAATATTTTTTCCGAGGTCTATAAAGAGGCGTGGATTTTTAAAGATTATTTTTGAGAAAGACTATAAATAGACGTGGATTTGTAAAGAATATTTTTTCTGAGGTCTATAAATAGCCGTGGATTTGTAAAGAATATTTTTTCTGAGGTCTATAAATAGCCGTGGATTTTTAAAGAATATTGTTTCTGAGGTCTATAAATTACTTACTTACTTACTTAGATGGCTTGTGACAGAACTTTCGTTCCATAAGCCGAGCTTAGAAGATTTCCAGGCGCGTCGGTCTTTTGCGCAGTTTTTCCAATTTGAAAGACCATTTTCGGCGATGTTGTCTTCGACTTGATCTTTTCAACGTATTCTTGGCCTTCCCCTTCTGCGTGAACCATTAGCTGGTTCGCTTTTATATGCCTTCTGGACTGGTGCTTCTTTATCCATTCTCACAACATGACCTAGCCAACGTAGTCGCTGCAGCTCAATACTAACAATGTCGATGTCCGAGAATAGCTGGTACAACTCATGGTTCATTCGACGGCGATATTCACCGTCAACGCAGATCGGCCCATAGATCTTTCGGAGAAATTTTGAATACATCGAAAATCTTTGAATACATCGAAGCTGTAGATCTCATGTTCCACAGTTGGGCCGAGTCTACTGGACGTCTTGCGCGTTGATACCATCTGCTTGGTCTTCTCGCCGTTTACTGCCAGATCCACATTGGCAGACTCCTTCTCAATTTGTTCAAAGGTGGCTGTTAACGCTCTCAATGTTCGACCCATTATCTCGCTGTCATAGGCGTAGGCGAATAACATGAGTTGTTTGGTGTATAGAGTGCCATTTCTGTTCACTTTTGCCTCTCGTATGACCTTTTCCAGCAGCAGGATGTTAAAAAGGTCACACGACAAACGATCATCTTGTCTGAATCCTCGTTCGGTATTAAAGGGCTCCGAGAGGTACTTTCCGACTTTTACTGCTGATCTTGTGCCTGTTAAAGTTATCCTGCATGGCCGAATTAATTTTGCAGGAATGCCAAACGCAGACATGTCTCTATACACCTCTGAACGGATAGGGCTGTCGAATGCGGCTTTATAGGCGGAATGTGTCGATGTGTTTTTCGTGGGTCTTATCTAGGATTTGGCGCAGAGTGAAAAATTGGTCAATAGTGAATTTGCCATGTCTGAAGCCACATCGGTATGGTCCAATAATGTCATTGACCATTGACTTCAATCGTTCACACAGCACACTGGAGAGCACTTTATATGCGATGGGAAGGAGACTTATTCCTCTATAGTTGGCACATATCGTTTTGTCTCCTTTTTTTGTGCACGGGACACAGGATGGTGAGGTCCCAATCATTGGGCATGCATTCTTCTAGCCAGATTGTACTAATCAGCTGGTGCATGCCCCTTACCAGCATCTGACCACCAGTCTTGAATAGTTCGGCTTGTAACCCATCGGCCCCTTCTGCTTTATTATTCTTCAACCGATTGATTGCTATTCTGACTTCTGCTTGCTAAGTGGTATACACTCTATACCGTCATCTATTATTTGTTCTGGGGTATCCACTTCACTGCTACTATTTGATACCAGAAATTTCAAAATGCTCCTTCCAGATCCTCAGAACGCTGTCTGTATCTGTCTCCAGGATACCTTCTTTATCTCTAAAGGAGGATGTGCCTGCCCTAAAGCCTTCGGTTTGGTGTTTTACCCGTTGGTAGAATTTTCTGACTTCATCCTTACTCTTGCTCTGTCTTCTTTTTTCTGAAAATACGTTTCTCCTCTCCGTGTTACATTAGATCGCACCTTTGCTGCTACATTAAGACGGATGCCACAAGGTCCGAATCGATATTCGATCCCCGGATCGATCGGACGTCTAGAACACTGGATGAATGCCTTCCGTCTATCACAACATGATCGATTTGATTTCTCTTTGTTCGATTGGGAGAAATCCAAGTGGCCCTTGTGTATATCGAGATGCTTGAATCTGGTGCTGCTAACTACCATGTTTTTTGCTGCCGCGAAGTCAATGAACCTCATGCCATTGTCAGATGTTTCTTCATAGAGGCTGAATTTTCCGACGGTGGGACCAAAGATATTTTCCTTTCCGATATTTGTATTAAAATCTCCTAACAGAATTTATATGTCATGGTCAGGGCAACGATCATTTGCTGTTTCTAGGCGCTCGTAAAATATGTCTTTGGTTTGTTCACCTTTGTTTTCGTTCGGAGCATGGGCGCAAATGAGACTGATGTTGAAGAACTTCGCTTTTATGCGGATTATAGCAATTCGCTCATCTACTGGAGTGAATCTGGAGGCGAGATATTTTATTATCTTGTTGACCATAAATCCGCAACCATATTCATGTCTCGTTTCATGGCAGCTATAATACATCGCATTTCCTGTAGGGCAATAATATCGGCTTTGTACTTCTTGAGTACATCCGCCAATGCGAACACTGCGCCTGTTCTGAACAAAGTGTGCACATTCCGAGGTCTATAAATATACGTGGATTTTAAAAGAATATTTTTGGAGAAGGACTAGAAACAGGCGTGGATTTTTAAAGAATATTTTTGGAGAAGGACTAGAAATAGGCGTGGATTTTTTAAAGAATATTTTTGGAGAAGGACTAGAAATAGGCGTGGATTTTTAAAGAATATTTTTGGAGAAGGACTAGAAATAGGCGTGGATTTTTAAAGAATATTTTTGGAGAAGGACTAGAAATAGGCGTGGATTTTTAAAGAATATTTTTGGAGAAGGACTAGAAATAGGCGTGGATTTTTAAAGAATATTTTTGGAGAAGGACTAGAAATAGGCGTGGATTTTTAAAGAATATTTTTGGAGAAGGACTAGAAATAGGCGTGGATTTTTAAAGAATATTTTTGGAGAAGGACTAGAAATAGGCGTGGATTTTTAAAGAATATTTTTGGAGAAGGACTAGAAATAGGATTTTTAAAGAATATTTTTGGAGAAGGACTAGAAATAGGCGTGGATTTTTAAAGAATATTTTTGGAGAAGGACTATAAATAGGCGTGGATTTTTAAAGAATATTTTTGGAGAAGGACTATAAATAGGCGTGGATTTTTAAAGAATATTTTTGGAGAAGGACTATAAATAGGCGTGGATTTTTTAAAGAATATTTTTGGAGACACCATGTCAGTTATAGGCGTGGACCATGGACCATGGGACCATGTCAGTTATAGGCGTGAATTTTTTAAAGAATATTTTTGGAGGGACTATCAAATATAGGCGTGGATTTTTATAGAATATTTTTGGAGAAGGACTATAAATAGGCGTGGATTTTTATAGAATATTTTTGGAGAAGGACTATAAATAGGCGTGGATTTTTAAAGAATATTTTTGGAGAAGGACTATAAATAGGCGTGGATTTTTAAAGAATATTTTTGGAGAAGGACTATAAATAGGCGTGGATTTTTAAAGAATATTTTTGGAGAAGGACTATAAATAGGCGTGGATTTTTAAAGAATATTTTTGGAGAAGGACTATAAATAGGCGTGGATTTTTAAAGAATATTTTTGGAGAAGGACTATAAATAGGCGTGGATTTTTAAAGAATATTTTTGGAGAAGGACTATAAATAGGCGTGGATTTTTAAAGAATATTTTTGGAGAAGGACTATAAATAGGCGTGGATTTTTAAAGAATATTTTTGGAGAAGGACTATAAATAGGCGTGGATTTTTAAAGAATATTTTTGGAGAAGGACTATAAATAGGCGTGGATTTTTAAAGAATATTTTTGGAGAAGGACTATAAATAGGCGTGGATTTTTAAAGAATATTTTTGGAGAAGGACTATAAATAGGCGTGGATTTTTAAAGAATATTTTTGGAGAAGGACTATAAATAGGCGTGGATTTTTAAAGAATATTTTTGGAGAAGGACTATAAATAGGCGTGGATTTTTAAAGAATATTTTTGGAGAAGGACTATAAATAGGCGTGGATTTTTAAAGAATATTTTTGGAGAAGGACTATAAATAGGCGTGGATTTTTAAAGAATATTTTTGGAGAAGGACTATAAATAGGCGTGGATTTTTAAAGAATATTTTTGGAGAAGGACTATAAATAGGCGTGGATTTTTAAAGAATATTTTTGGAGAAGGACTATAAATAGGCGTGGATTTTTAAAGAATATTTTTGGAGAAGGACTAGAAATAGGCGTGGATTTTTAAAGAATATTTTTGGAGAAGGACTAGAAATAGGCGTGGATTTTTAAAGAATATTTTTGGAGAAGGACTAGAAATAGGCGTGGATTTTTAAAGAATATTTTTGGAGAAGGACTAGAAATAGGCGTGGATTTTTAAAGAATATTTTTGGAGAAGGACTAGAAATAGGCGTGGATTTTTAAAGAATATTTTTGGAGAAGGACTAGAAATAGGCGTGGATTTTTAAAGAATATTTTTGGAGAAGGACTAGAAATAGGCGTGGATTTTTAAAGAATATTTTTGGAGAAGGACTAGAAATAGGCGTGGATTTTTAAAGAATATTTTTGGAGAAGGACTAGAAATAGGCGTGGATTTTTAAAGAATATTTTTGGAGAAGGACTAGAAATAGGCGTGGATTTTTAAAGAATATTTTTGGAGAAGGACTAGAAATAGGCGTGGATTTTTAAAGAATATTTTTGGAGAAGGACTAGAAATAGGCGTGGATTTTTAAAGAATATTTTTGGAGAAGGACTAGAAATAGGCGTGGATTTTTAAAGAATATTTTTGGAGAAGGACTAGAAATAGGCGTGGATTTTTAAAGAATATTTTTGGAGAAGGACTAGAAATAGGCGTGGATTTTTAAAGAATATTTTTGGAGAAGGACTAGAAATAGGCGTGGATTTTTAAAGAATATTTTTGGAGAAGGACTAGAAATAGGCGTGGATTTTTAAAGAATATTTTTGGAGAAGGACTAGAAATAGGCGTGGATTTTTAAAGAATATTTTTGGAGAAGGACTAGAAATAGGCGTGGATTTTTAAAGAATATTTTTGGAGAAGGACTAGAAATAGGCGTGGATTTTTAAAGAATATTTTTGGAGAAGGACTAGAAATAGGCGTGGATTTTTAAAGAATATTTTTGGAGAAGGACTAGAAATAGGCGTGGATTTTTAAAGAATATTTTTGGAGAAGGACTAGAAATAGGCGTGGATTTTTAAAGAATATTTTTGGAGAAGGACTAGAAATAGGCGTGGATTTTTAAAGAATATTTTTGGAGAAGGACTAGAAATAGGCGTGGATTTTTAAAGAATATTTTTGGAGAAGGACTAGAAATAGGCGTGGATTTTTAAAGAATATTTTTGGAGAAGGACTATGTTTTTTTCGTATTTCAACAATTTGAGATCCATAACAATATCGATTATTTACCTAGAAAAATATCAATTTTCATTTTTTTCTTTCTCCTTTTTCTTTTCAGCTAAACCAACAATAAACAAAATGTCTTTGTTAACCAGCAACAGTCACTCAATGTCAGAGGAGGAGGTTGATGAGTAAGTACCGAAAAAATGATAATTTATTTGTTTTTTTCTTCCTTCTCAAACATTCAAGGATAAACAAATTGTATTGTCCTTAATAGTCTTTAAATTTTGTTTTCTAAACTATCCTAAAACAACACGCTCTTCGAACATTTATGACCTTTTTGAAATGTTATCGGAAAACTTTTTATTTTTTTATTTCTAAAAAAGGGGGGCCAAAACTTTGGCTGCCATAAAAAAAAACCTTTTATGTGTTGAAAGCAAAAAGAAAACTTTTAAAGAAAAGTTTAAAGATACCATAAAATATAAAAATAATCTTAAGGCTGAAATGTTCGGAATTTATTAAAATAATAAAAATAGGCCTTAAAAAAATGTGTTTAAAAATCTATGCCTATTTATAGGCCTTGAAAAAAATGATTTTAAAAAATCCAATAGTTCCTGAAAAAATAGTTTTAACAAAACCACACATATTTATGGTCCTTGAGCCACAAGCCAAAAGTGCCAACATTTCTTAACCACACCAGTATTTGCTGAGACACCTTCTCACCTCACAAAACTGAGAAATATTTTAATTTTACAAATCAACAGCTTCCGGTTGATTTCGAGCCATGAAGTGAGAAACCTCAAGCCACACAGACACATACCTTCACACCGACACACACATAATTCATTATTCTGAAGAAATAACAATTTCCATTTGGTTAACCACAGCCACCCTATCCCACACCCCCTCTCTATCACCCTCTCCAACTCAGATTTTTCCATTATCCTTCTCAGTCGTTTCTGAACCACTCCCATTTAAATAAACCGGAAATTGGTTTGAATTCAATGCAAAAAACAATGAAAACAGGTTTCCTCTTCCTTCCCGTCCCCCTTGTCGGGTGGGATATTAGTAATTTTCTGTTGTTTTTGATTCTGCAGCTCCTGTCGTATTCGCCTCAGCTTTTGTTTCGAAATGAATGACTGATGATGATTTTCATGAAACAAAGAATTTCTGAGTTTTTTTGTTATTGGAAGAAAGTTTTACTTTTGTGCGGATTATAAAGGATGCTTGCAGGTATGGGGGCTCAGAAAATCTGTGTGTTACATAATACAAAACAAAAGCAATGCAAATTGAATAAACATATTTTTATTCTAAAGGAAAAAAACTTAGTTCATTACCCATCGATATGAGAAAGTAGAACAATATCGTGACTGGTTTGATCTGCTAAGCTATTTAAGTTTTTTTCTGCAAAAAAATAGAAAAATAAATGAACATCTGCTGTTCCATAGAATAATGGAAATAGAGAGCACGAATGAATGGAGAATGGAGTAGAGAAAACATTAAAAATGGATAATTGAATTTGAAAGGAAGACCTGTGGTGTGGATTTTAAAAATAATTTAAATATATTTTCCAAGACATTCACAACCGTAGATTTTTTAAGAATACCTTTTCAAGGACTATTAGAAGGATAGATTTTTATACACTTCACCACACTGTGGTACAGGGTATTATGTATTTGTTCATATGTTTGTAACAGGCAAAAGGAAATGAAATAGACCCATGGTTCCTTTTGAGAATATGCATAGAATCACTTTCTGAGTCGATATATGAATGTCCGTCTGTCCGTCCGTCCATGTATTTTTGTGAACAAAGTACAGGTCGCATTTATGATCCGATTTGGATGAAATTTGTCACATCTTATTTATTTGGCCCAAGGACGAACCCTATTGAAATTGGGAAAAATCGGTTCAGATTTAGATATAGCTCCGGTTCAGATTTAGATATAGCTTTCGTGAAAATCAGTTCAGATTTAGATATAGCCCTCATATATATTTTCGTCCGAAAGTCCCTAAATATCTTTCGATTTGCACGAAATTAGGCACAGGGTACTGACTTCAGCCTAGAATAATGTGTGCTAAGTTTCGTGAAAATCGGTTCAGATTTAGATATAGCTCCTATATATATTTTCGTCCGATTTAATGTAAATGACGCACCAAAGTCCCTAAATATCTTTCGATTTGCACACAATTTTGCATAGCGTACTGAATTGAGTCTAGAATGATGTGTGCTAAATTTCGTGAAAATCGGTTCAGACTTAGATATACCTCCCATATATATTCGTCCGATTTAATGTAAATGGTGCACCAAAGACCCTACATATTCTTCGATTTGCACGAACTTTCGCATAGCGTAGTGAATTGTGTCTAAAATATACCTTGAAGAAATCCACGCCTATAATAGGCTTTGAAGAAATCAACGCCTAAAAAATGCCTTGAAGAAATCCACGCTTAAAATAGGCCTTAAAGAAATCCACGTCTAAAATAGGCCTTGAAGAAATCCACGTCTAAAATAGGCCTTGAAGAAATCCACGTCTAAAATATGCCTTGAAGAAATCCACGCCTAAAATAGGCCTTGAAGAAATCCACGCCTAAAATAGGCCTTGAAGAAATCCACGCCTAAAATAGGCCTTGAAGAAATCCACCCCAAAAATAGGGCTTGAAGAAATCCATGCCTCTTATAGGCCCTGAAAAAATATTCTTTAACAAATCCACGCCTTGTGTAGGCCCTGAAAAAAAAATATTCTTTAAAAAATCCACGCCTTGTGTAGGCCCTGAAAAAAAAATATTCTTTAAAAAATCCACGCCTTGTGTAGGCCCTGAAAAAAAAAACTTTAAAAAATTCACGCCTTATATAGGCCCTTAAAAAATCATCTTTTAAAAATCCACGCCTTGTGTAGGCCCTGAAAAAAAAAATCTTTAAAAAATTCACGCCTTATATAGGCCCTTAAAAAATCATCTTTTAAAAAATCCACGCCTTGTGTAGGCCCTGAAAAAAAAATATTCTTTATAAAATCCTGGCCTTGTGTAGGCCCTGAAAAAAAAAATATTCTTTATAAAATCCTGGCCTTGTGTAGGCCCTGAAAAAAATCTTTAAAAAATCCACGCCTTATATAGGCCCTTAAAAAATCATCTTTTAAAAAATTCACGCCTTGTGTAGGCCCTTGAAAGATCTTCTTTTAAAAAATCCACGCCTTGTATAGGCCCTGAAAAAAATATTCTTTAAAAAATCCACGCCTTGTGTAGGCCCTGAAAAAAATATTCTTTAAAAAATCCACGCCTTGTATAGGCCCTGAAAAAAATATTCTTTAAAAAATCCACGCCTTGTATAGGCCCTGAAAAAAAAAAATATTCTAAAAAAATCCCCTCCTTTTTGAGGTTTGGACTTTGAAAAAATATTCTTTAAAATTCTCAAAATTTCTACAATACGACCTAATGTCCAAGTCACGCTCGGTACATACCAGTTTGTGTGTAATTGTACTTAGTTCTACTAAATGAAAATAATTCCACTCTTCTGATTAAGTGCTTCATGTTCTCTTAAAAACAAAGACGTTTTGCTCACGACTATGCACATAATGCACAAACACACCACATGCAAGCGAACCCGCACATACTCTGTGTGTAAATACGAACATATGTATGTATGTATTTTCATTATAACTTGTCATTCTGCTTTTCTCAATGCGGCAACCTTCAAAAAATGGGGGCCTGGCTATATCCGACCGACCACATATCAGCAAAACGTGATATGTGGTGTGTATGTACCCCGCCAGATACGACAGGGTATGTACACAAAAATTGAGAGTGCGTGCTTGAACGGGTGTTCGGTGAGGTACATGCTCTTGTTTATAATTAAAATTTTATTTGAAAATATTTTTGTTTATTTTCTCTCCTTCTCTTTGACTTCTTCGTCTTCTATGTTGCTGCCGATGTTGTTTTATTTACTTTTTTGCCATTTATGAATGCAGTTAATGGATATTGGCCCCTTTATTGGTTCAGAGAACACGACGAAGTGAAGATAATAAAACGGGGACTTTTTTATGAGTTTACCAAGAAAATGTTTACAAACATACATAGCGATCGACCGATTGACAGACTGACATACACACAGATGTGTGTATGTCCATGAATAAGTGTTTGGGAGTTTTGAAGTTGAAATTATGACTGACGTTGTGTAAATTCTTCGTTTGAAGCGACGAAGCGGAGGTCTACGTGAGTTTTGCGGCACAGCCGTAACGAATCACTTTCCGTGTGTTTTGGCTGATTATTCATGTTAACGGATTGTGAATCAGCAAAACTAAAAAAATGAAATCGATCTATATGACTATAAAGAGAGGCAGAGTGGTCAGGTATTGGAATGAATATGAGGTTTTTAAAGAAGAAATTGTGAAATACGAGAATGCGATCACACGAAAATAGGCTTCTCAAAAAGTCTTCTTTAAAAATCCACGCCTTAATTGAGGGCTTCTCATAAAGTCTTCTTTAAAAATCCACACATTGGTTCAGGGTTTCTCAAAAAGTCTTCTTTAAAAATCCACGCCTTGATTGAGGGCTTCTCAAAAAGGCTTCTTTAAAAATCCACGCCTTAATTGAGGGCTTCTCAAAATCTTATTTAAAAATCCACGCCTAGTTTCAGGGCTTCTCAAAAAGTCTTCTTTAAAATATCCACGCCTCTGTTGGACCTTGAAAAAAATATTCTTTAATAAGTTCACGCCACTGTTGGACCTTGAAAAAAATATTCTTTACGAAGTCCGCGCTTCCGTTGGACCTTGAATAAAATAATCTTTACGAAGTCCGCGCCTCCGTTGGACCTTGAAAAAAATATTTTTTAATAAGAAGTCCACGCCTCTGTTGGACCTTGAAAAAAATATTCTTTAATATGTTCAAGCCTCTGTTGGACCTTGAAAAAAATGCTTTAAAAAGTCCACGCCTCTGTTGGAACTTTGAAAAAACATTCTTTACGATGTCCACGCCTCTGTTGGACCTTGAAAAAAATATTCTTTAATAAGTTCAAGCCTCTGTTGGACCTTGAAAATAAAAAAATTTTTAATAAGTTCACACCTCTGTTGGACCTTGAAAAAAATATGCTTTAAAAAGTCCACGCCTCTGTTGGACCTTGAAAAAAATATTCTTTAATAAGTCCACTCCTCTGTTGGACCTTGAAAAAAATATTCTTTAAGAAGTCCACGCCCATGTTGTACCTTGAAAAAAATATTCTTTAAAAAGTCCATGCCTCTGTTGGACCTTGAAAAAAATATTCTTTAAGAAGTCCAAGCCTCTCTTTGACCTTGAAAAAAACATTTTTTAAGAAGTCCACGCCTCTGTTGGACCTTGAAAAAATATTCTTTAATGAGTTCACGCCTCTGTTGGACCTTGAAAAAAATATTCTTTAACAAGTCCACGCCACTTTTGGACCTTGAAAAAAATATTCTTTAAAAAAATATTCTTACAAAAAATTGTTTAAGAATTCTACGTCTCTGTGGACCATTACAAAAAAAATCGTTAACAATTCCACCTGTCTGTCCCCTCTGTATTCATAAAATATTTTTATAAGATTGTACATTTCATATCTCCTCATAACGAATACATTGAATTTCTCAATGCGATGACGACAGCTGATGCCTACCGCTCCTTCCTCCACAGCAAAATGCAATAATTTCCATTCATGTATTCGTTCAGTCATTCACAAAATTGTCATGAGCAAAATTGCTCTTAAATACGCATTAAAATGCATTTATCTGCAATTGAGAAGGAAATTCTATAAACAAAATAAATACATATGACTGTTTGCCCTCCTAGCACAAGCAGGAGAGGTGGGTGGACAGGACGAGGCGAAGGCATTTACTGAAATCGCATATAAATATTATATTCGAAGTGGATGTAGATGCTCATGATGACCTGTCAACGGGCTTTATTGCACACTTAACTGTGTACACACATATTTTCCATTACATATAATTTCCAATTTACATACATCAGCCTCCGATCATTACCCCCACCCCACATAACTGCCAGCCTGCCTATCAATGTAAAAAAAAATATTACACAAAATTCAATCTGACATTACTGACGTAATAAATGCAAATTACAATTTATTTTTATGACTGCATCATCGGTATCGGAATCAGACCGACGTACCGTCCGTCCAACCACACGACATTCGTCGGTTTATCAGCTGTGAGTAACGGTGTGGTATCTTATCGGATGACAGTCATATACTTGTACATACACACATACATATGTCCCAGACACATTGGGTCTTCTGTAATGGAAATGTAGGAAATATTACGCCGTACGGTATATATTCTCTTTCCGAACCTACTTTTTTGGGGGAAAGTGGAGGGAAACCTGAGTAGCCCAGTAATGTAATATAAATTTTTACAAAATATCAACCAATGCCAGCGACAGTTATACTGGCAGGCTATTAAAAAAATGCAAAAAAATGACAATTTAACTACGACGTAAAATCATTTGCAGAACATTTTTTCTAACTAGGCGCGGATTTTTAAAGAATATTTTAGAGAAGCCCTCAACCAAGGCGCCGATTTTTTAAAGAAGACTTTTTGAGAAGCCCTCAACCAAGGCGTGGATTTTTTAAAGAATATTTTGAGAAGCCTTCAAACAAAGTGTGGATTTTTTAAAGAACATCTTAGAGAAGCCTTCAAAAAGGCGTGGATTTTTCAAGAATATTTTAGAGAAGCCCTCAACCAAGGTGTGTATTTTTAAAGAAGACTTATCGGACTTTTTGAGAGGCCCTCAACCAAGACGTGGCTTTTTTTAAAGAATATTTTAGTGAAGCCCTTAACCAAGGCGTGGATTTTTCAAAGAAGACTTTTTGAGAAGACCTCAAATAAGGCCTGGATTTTTTAAGAATATTTTTGAGAGGCCCTCAAAAAGGCGTTGATTTATGGTCTATAACTATGCGTGGATATTTTAAAATATTTTTTTCAAGGCCTATCAAGAAATCCGTGGTTCGATCAGAAGTGTTGTAATGCTACTGATATAAAAAACGCAGCGTATAGGGCAACCCTGCGGACAGTAGTAGCAACACGTAATGGGATGGAAAACTATCGGGAGAAAAGGAGATAGGGGAAACGTGTTTTCAGAAAAAAAAGAAGAAAGAGCAAGAAAAACGTGAGCGTGAGCAAATCCAGATGTACAGGAGTCAGAATGACGCCCGAAAATTCTACCAACGGGTAAAACACCAAACCGAAGGCTTTGGTGCCGGCACATCCTCCTGTAGAGATAAAGAAGGAAACCTGGTGACAGATACAGACAGCTTGCTGAGGATCTGGAAGGAGCATTTTAGAGAAACATCTGGTGTCAAATAGTGGCGGTGAAGAAGTTACCCCACAACCAATAAGAGATGACGGTATAGAGTGTATGACGGTATGAAGTCAGAATATCAATCAATCGGCTGAAGAATAAGCCGAACTTTTCAAGACTGGTGGGTTATAAGCCGAAATTTTCAAGACTGGTGGTCAGATGCTGGTAAGGAGAATGCACTAGCTGATTAGTACAATTTGGCTAGAAGAATGCATGTCCAATGATTGGAACCTCAGCATCCTGTGTCCCGTGCACAAAAAAGGAGACAATACAATATGTGCCAATCATAGAGGAATAAGTATCCTTCCCATCGCATACAAAGTGCTATCCAGCGTGCTGTGTGAACGACTGAAGCCAATGGTCAACGACATTATTGGACCATACCAATGCGGCTTCAAACATGGCAAGTCCACCATCGACCAGATTTTCTCTCTGCGCCAAATCCTGGAAAAAAACTCACGAAAAACACATCGACACTTTTCACCTATTCGTCGACTATAAAGCCGCATTCGACAGCCCTATCCGTTCAGAGGTGTATAAAGCCATGTCTGCGTTTGGCATTCCTGCGAAATTAATTCGGCTATGCAGGATAACTTTAACAGGCATAAGATCAGCAGTTAAAGTCGGAAAGGACCTATCGGAGCCCTTTAATACCGAACGAGGATTCAGATAAGATGATAGTTTGTCGTGTGACGTTTTTAACATCCTGCTGGAAAAGGTCTGTATACCAAACAACACATGCTACTCGCCTGCGCGGATGACATCGATATAATGGGTCGAACATTGAGAGCGATAACAGCCACCTTTGAACAAATTGAGAAGGAGTCTGCCAAAGTGGGTCTGGCAGTAAACGGCTAGAAGACCAAGCTGATGGTATCAACGCGCTAGACTTCCAGTAGACTCGGACCAATTGTGGAACTTGAGAAGTACAGATTCGAGGTGGATAAAGATTTTATATATCGTATATATCTAAACCGAATGACATCAGTTTTGAAATTCGGAGAAGGATTGTGTGCAAACAACTCAAAAGCAAGGCCACCTCTCGCCAGACCAAACACTCTACAAGACGCTGATACTACCCGTGCTGTTATATGGATCTGCAGCATGGGTACTTACGCAAGCAGATGAGGCAGCTCTTGGAGTGTTTGAGAGAAAAATCGGAAAATCGGAAAGATCTATGGGCCGATCTGCGTTGACGGTGAATATCGCCGTCGAATGAACCATGAGTTGTACCATCTATTCTCGGACATTGACATTGTTGGAAATATTGAGCTGCAGCGACGACGTTGGTTAGATCATGTTGTGAGAATGGATGAGGATGCCCCAGCCCAGAAGGCATACAAAAGCGAACCAGCTGAAGGCCACGAAACCGATGGATATATCAAGGCGAAAACAACATTGCCGAAAATAGTCTTTCAAATTGGAAAAACTGCACAAAAGACCGACGCGCCTGGAAATATTTTCTCAGCTCGGTTTATGGAACGAAAGTTCTGTCACAAGCCAACTAAGTAAGTAATCTAAGGCGGGGATTATTTAGGAATATTTTGGAGAAGCCCTCAACCAAGGCGTGATTTTTTTGAATAATATTTGCCATCATTAAGGAATTTAGTCAGATGTCCTTTGTAAATGCTCCAGATAAGGCCAATTTATATTTGTGAAATATCTTATTGGAAGCAAACTATTTGCAGTACTACAAGTTCCTACTACGTTCAAGGGTATTCCCCATATTTGTTTCTCCATAGCTAACTGCAATCGCAATTCAAAATGTATTTTTTTACAACCTGTAATTGCCACAACACATCATCGAAGGTTACACGAGCCAGTATGCCGTTGGACATATTAGGGCCACCAACAATTACATCGATTGAATAATACATTTCGTTATTTATTTCACGATAATGATCACGAGAAGTGTTTGTGGTCTTACCTCAACATCCGACAAAAAAATATTCAAATGGCTATCCACTATTTATTTTTGAGTAATAAATTATTTAAATAAAAGCAAGTACGGTATAAACAAACATTATAATTAATTTGCCGAGTGATGTAAAAATACAAACAGAGATTATTTTTTTTAAATCGCTGCATTCCAATTCTGCAGAAATTCTGCCTCTTAAAAATTGCAGTTAAGTCATTTGCCATTTTGGTTGCCTTAGAACATATAAAAATTCCGAAGAGATGAATATAATCTGCGGGAGAATCACTGCATTATTTTAGAGAGCAGCAACAATTGCAAAATCAGCTGCTGCATCAACTTCGTTGGCAGTGAATTTAAACCTGAACTTGTTCTCGTTGTCGGACAATTGACCCCCTCTTAAAGTGCAAAAAATGATGTTTATAGGACGCACGGACACACGAACACACAGGAACAACCACAATGAACAAATTGATGAATCGTCTAGGCAGATGCAAAAAATATATATTGTTACAGAAGGCGTATGAAATTGATGCACAGACATTTTAATAAAATATTTGAAAAAATATAAAATAATTCTAATAAATCCACCCCTTGTATAGGCCCTGAAAAAAATATTCTTTAATAAATCCAGGCCTTGTATAGGCCCTGAAAAAAATATTCTTTAATAAATCCAGGCCTTGTATAGGCCCTGAAAAAAATATTCTTTAATAAATCCAGGCCTTGTATGGGCCCTGAAAAAATATTTTTTTTAATAAATCCACGCCTTAAAACAAATATTCTTAAAAAAACACATTGGTTGAAGTCTTCTCAAAAATAGCCTTTAAAAAATCCACGCCTTGGTTGAGGTCTTCTCAAAAAGTCTTCTTTAAAAAATCCACGCCTTGGTTGAGGTCTTCTCAAAAATGATCTTTAAGAAATCCACTCTTTGGCTGAAGTCTTCTCAAAAATATTCTTTAAAAAATCCACGCCTTGGCTGAAGTCTTCTCAAAAATATTCTTTAAAAATCCACGCCTTGGTTGAGGTCTTTTTTATACCATTCACCACACTGTGGTACAGGGTATTATGTCTTTGTGCATATGTTTGTAACAGGCAAAAATAATCGAGATAGACTCATGGTTCCTTTTTAGAATATGCATAGAATCACTTTCTGAGTCGATTTATGCATGTCCGTCCGTCCGTCTGTCCATGTTAAATTGTAAACAAAGTACAGGTCGCATTTATGATCCGAATTGGATGAAATTTGGCACAGCTCATTTGTTTGGCCCAAGGACGAACCCTATTGAAATTGGGAAAAATCGGTCCAGATTTAGATATAGCTCCCATTTATATTTTCGTCCGATTTAAGGTCCAAAGTCCCTAAATATCTTTCGATTTGGACGAAATTTGGTACAGCCTACTGAATTAGGTCTAGAATGATGTGTGCCAAGTTTCGTGAAAATCGGTTCAGATTTAGATATAGCTTCCATATATAGTTTCGCCCGATTTTAGGTAAATAGTCCACTAATGTCCCAATACATCTTTCGATTTGCATGAAATTTCGCATAGCGTACTGAATTAAGTCTAGAATGATGTGTGCAAAGTTTCGTGAAAATCGGTTCAGATTTGTGCATATGTTTGTAACAGGCAAAAATAATCGAGATAGACTCATGGTTCCTTTTTAGAATATGCATAGAATCACTTTCTGAGTCGATTTATGCATGTCCGTCCGTCCGTCTGTCCATGTTAAATTGTAAACAAAGTACAGGTCGCATTTATGATCCGAATTGGATGAAATTTGGCACAGCTCATTTGTTTGGCCCAAGGACGAACCCTATTGAAATTGGGAAAAATCGGTCCAGATTTAGATATAGCTCCCATTTATATTTTCGTCCGATTTAAGGTCCAAAGTCCCTAAATAATCTTTCGATTTGGACGAAATTTGGTACAGCCTACTGAATTAGGTCTAGAATGATGTGTGCCAAGTTTCGTGAAAATCGGTTCAGATTTAGATATAGCTTCCATATATAGTTTCGCCCGATTTTAGGTAAATAGTCCACTAATGTCCCAATACATCTTTCGATTTGCATGAAATTTCGCATAGCGTACTGAATTAAGTCTAGAATGATGTGTGCAAAGTTTCGTGAAAATCGGTTCAGATTTAGATATAGCTCCCGCTTATATTCTCGTCCGATTTAAGGTAAATGGTGTACAAAAGTCCCTATATATCTTTCGATTTGAATTAAATCTAGAATGATGTGTGCAAAGTTTCGTGAAAATCGGTTCAGATTTAGATATGGCTCCAATATATATTTTCGCCCGATTTTAGGTAAATATTCCACTATGGTCCCTATATATCATTAGATTTGGACGAAATTTGACACAGCGCAATGAATAAGGTCTAGAATGATGTGTGTTAAGTTTCGTGAAAATCGGTTCAGATTTAGATGTAGCTCCCATATATATTTTCGTCCGATTTAAGGTAATTGGTGCACCAAATTCCCATATATCTTTCGATTTGCACGAATTTTGGTATAGGGTACTGAATTTAGTCTAGAATGATGTTGCTAGGCCGATTGACACAACGTACTGAAGTAATATAAATTAGTCTCTGGCAAGGTTTCCTGTAATCGGTTCAGATATAGACATATAACAAACACGCTACATCTGTTAGGATACATATGTAGAATATACCGAAAATGGTGAAGGGTATCATATAGTCGGCCCAGTCCGACTTTACTACTTTCCTTACTGGTTTATTATTCAAATTTACTTTCGACGCTTATGGTATAATTTCGCAACGTAGTGCATCTGTTGCATTTTCTGTTCTGTCCTCTCAACGTTTGCAGCTGTGTGTGCGGATTAAGGGTGATTACCCGAATTTAAGGTATGCAAAATTGCTAATATTGGGAAGCCATAGGGGAGATTTAAATTTTACACACACATACACACACACATGTATGTGTGTGGGAGTGTTAAAGTCAGACTTGCTTACATATGGTCATCACTGGAATGCAGCTATAATTGACCAGAAGTGCATCTGTCATGCAATTTATTAAAGAGAGCCACAGAGAGAGACTAATTACTTATGGTTGATGTGTATGTGTAGACTTTCTGCACCTTTGTGCAAATGTGTATGTGTGTGTGTTTGATTTAAATTGTTATATTTTGTTCACTTTTTTGTTTTTGCTTGCCATTCATCATCAAGTATTTGCTCATAACGGCTGCATACCATGCAGATAGATAGCTACGTATGCATGAGAGCTCACTCTCTCTCCATCTAATTTTCAAATATGTGTGCATGTATGCACACATATAGCACATGGGGAACCGTATCGCATCTAAAACACTTTTTAGTCTCATTGGTTAGAGGTAGAGGAGGTATAGCACTGTTGCTGTTTGTTTACCCACCTTAACAACCCCTCAGGCACCTCTGTGCCTACGACGACCCTCCGTGGCTGTGGCTTGGTTGTGTTTACGTTTTGTGTGTCTACTTTTTGTTTAATAAAAGATCATTAAACAATGCTAAAACACATCAGTTGATATTTAGACGTTGACGCGTTCGTATCATCCGGTTTTGTTCGTTTCGTTTTCGACCAGACCGTAACCCAAACTGTTGCAATTGAGCGCTGTGCGTTTTAAACTGAAGTGAAATATACCAAGCTCTAGAAATTTCTGTGCACATAACTCACATTAAAAAGAAGAAAATATAAATTTTGGAAGTGCCCTTTCAAAAAGATCGAGAAAAAATCACAAACACATCACACAATGCCACCCACCGGTATACAACTCGATGAAGTCGATCGCCACCATCACTCACATCATGACTATAAAAATCGTTTTGATCCTGCCCATGCCAACGGAAATGGTAGCCAAGTAGCTGCCGCAGATGATGAAGAGGATATCTACGAAGAAGTTCGCAAACACACAAGGTAAGCAGGGAGGATATGGCAAAATTTCGACATGGTAACAGCTGGCCGCACAGTTTTTTGTATATAAAATAAATGGCGGTGAATGGTGGTGGATCAATGTCCAATGTTAAAAATGTTGAGAGGTGGTCAAAAAAATAGGGGTGTCAGTCAGAGATGTAACTGTTGAAAGACCCAAAAGGAAACACAAGTGTGCATCGTTATATGAAGAACCTTTGTAAGGAATATTTTTAAAAACGCACGCCTTATTGACGCCTTATTATTTAAAAAAATCCCTCTGAAAAAATATTTTGAATAAAATTCACGTCTTATTGAGGATTTCTCAAGAAAATATTGAAAAAATATACGCTTTTGTAGGCCTCTCAAAAATATTCTTTAAAAATACACGATTTAATTAAGCCCTGAAAAAGTGTTCTTTAAAAATATTTGCCAAATAATTCTGTAAAAAATGCACGGCAGGATGCCCAAAAAATCATTTTTAAAATTACGACTTATTAAGAGTTTTTAACAAAAAAAGAGATATTTAAACAAATTGACGCCTTATTAAGGGGTTTTCAAAAGAAAAGGGTTTCTCAAAACTATTCTTTAAAAATCCACGCCTCGTAAATATTCTTTAAAAAAATTCTTCACTAATAGGCCTTGGAAAAAAATATAAGCCTTGCGGATGCCGTGGAAAAAATGTTATTTAAAAATGAACCCCTTGCTGAGGCCTTGGAAAAAATATTCTTTAATAAACAAGTCCACGCCTTTTATAGGCCTTCTATAAAAAATTCCACCTCTGATAGGCAGTAGAAAAAATGTTCTTTGAAAAGTCATACCTTGCTGAGACTTTGGAAAAAAAAATTTTTCTAAAAAAGAAATCCCAAACTGAGGATCCAGTGAAAAACATTGTTAAAAATGTTTGCTTTAGGAGCTAAGGATATTCCTAGTTTTTAAAATCAATAACTTTTAAAATCAATAAGGCTTCAAAAATCCAAGAATATTACACTGATAGTCCATTCAAAATATTCAAGATTTGTGCCCTGATTGTCCTTCAAAACATATTCCTAAATAAAAATCCTAAAAGTCCTTAAAAAAATATTTTTTTTAAAAATCCTACAATTTGACCCGGAGAATCCTTCTAAAAAAAATTCAGAACATTTCGCTGATAATGTTCAAAATTCCATATTTTTGACCTAATAAAAATATATATTATGGCTATGGCTCTTCTGGGCCTTAAAAAATATTCTTAAAAGAAACCACGCCTAAGTCTCTTCTGGGCCTTAAAAAATAGAACACGCCTAAGTCTCTTCTGGGCCTTAAAAAATAGACTGCGCCTAAGGCTCTTCTGTGCCTTAAAAAATATTCTTAAAAGAAACCATGCCTAAGGCTGTTCCGAACCTTAAAAATATTCTTAAAAGAAACCATGCCTAAGGCTGTTCCGAACCTTAAAAAATATTCTGAAAAG
Organism: Musca vetustissima; assembly: GCF_032173495.1. Classification (NCBI taxonomy): domain Eukaryota; kingdom Metazoa; phylum Arthropoda; class Insecta; order Diptera; family Muscidae; genus Musca; species Musca vetustissima. The sequence goes on along the minus strand of NW_026873584.1, from coordinate 33,375 downwards.
AAACCACGCCTAAGGCTGTTCTGAGCCTTAAAAATATTCTTAAAAGAAACCACGCCTAAGGCTGTACCGAGCCTTAAACATATTCTTAAAAGAGGCCACGCCTAAGGCTCTTCTAGGCCTTAAAAATTTTTCTTAAAGGAAACCACGCCTAAGGCTCTTTTGGGCCTTAAAAAATATTCTTAAAAAAGACCACGCCTAAGGCTCTTCTGGGACTCAAAAAATATTCTTAAAAATACCACGCCTAAGGCTCTTCTGGGACTCAAAAAAAAATCTTAAAAGAGACCACGCCTAAGGCTCTTCTGGGCCTTAAAAAATATTCTTAAAAGAGACCACGTCTAAGGCTCTTCTGGGCCTTAAAAAATCCACGAGATTAGAGCCTTAAAAACATATTTCTGAAAGTAACCATCTCTTAAGCTCTAGTCTTTAAAAAATCCAAGCCTATAGCTGCTCTGAGCATTAAAAATAGGATTACAAGAGACCTTGAAAAATTATTCCTAAGAAAACCACCACGGTTAAGCGTTGAAAAAATATTATTTAGCGAAATCACGCCTAAGTCTGATCTTAACTTTTCATAAATATTTAAAAATTAAGCAATGCCTAGGGTTGTTTAAAGCCTTAAAAATATATTTTAAAAATACGACTGTTCTTTAAAAGCGCTCAACTCTGTTTCTGTTGAGCCTCAAAAAATCAACGCATGTAGCTCTGTTGAGGGGAATGCCTAGAAGAGGCTAAGGTATGGTTGTTTTGAAAGAAATATTTTTCAAGGTTTAACAGAGTCTAAAGCATGGCTTTTTGAAAGGAATATTTCAAGACCCAACAGGGGCTAAGGCGTGGTTTTTGTCTGTCTTATGCGTACTTTCTTTTAAGAAGACTCTACACTGCCAGAGTCTTGATTTTAAGGACAGCGTTGAGCCTTGGAAAATATTTTCTATATATTCTTTAAAAAATTATTCAGCCCTAAAAATTGTATCGAGTCGCAAAATGTTCTTTTTTAATTCATCACATATTGTCATCTCTCTTCTGCCATTTTTTGTTTTTCTTTTGCAATTCTGCGGTAAAATTTGTTTTCTGTTTTTTTTTTCGGTTGTACAGCTTTCAACAATTTGTCTTCTTCTTTTTCTTTGTATAATACTATAGTTTTTGTTTTCCTCGTGGGAAATATATATTTTTGGCGGCATCGTCACAATTTGGCTCGTGTTCAAAATTTAATTTTATTTATTAGGTATTTAAAAATATTTGTTTTTTTTCTCGATTATTTCTGAGAACAAGCAACAAATAGGAAAAAACGTGATTTGTCTGAGAAAATTATAATTCAGTAGAGTAATATGCGGTTGAATTAATTTAAATCCAGAGCAAAATGTTATGAACACTGACTGTTCGAAATAATTATAGAAAAAATGACACATAAGGGATTTCTCCTTCTAATGAGGGGTATTAGAAGGAGAAATCCCTTATCCCTTTACCTTGAAATGTCAATGTAGGTATATTTAATAGTTTGTATGTGTGCACTTTCGATCATCGAAGTCATCTGCCTCATTAGCCTTAAGGGTCTATGACCAATACCCTTTTCTCAATGTAAACAGTTTTCATTTTCATTTCATGTTGTTGATTTTTCTTGTTTTTTTTTTGTCTGTTATTATTATTTATATTAATGGTCCGTCTGCAAAAAAAAATTGTCATACGATTTTCTTCTGTTTATAAGAAAATTATAAACAAATAAATATTAGGAAAAAAACGACAACAACAATTCAATAACAATAATAGCAACAACAAAAAATAAGATGAAATAAATTGAAAAAGTCGCATCATTTTTTTATAGTCATAACATACATTTTATTGACGTCAGTAGTAGTTTTGTTTTTGTAAATTCCAATTAGTATTTATATGAATATAGAATGTGTTATGGTACGATGTGGTATTTATTAGTAGTACCCCCAATATTTTGTTGAATTATGTTTTGACATCTGAAATTAGAAAAACATAACACATTGTCTGCAAAAAAAAAAAGATTCAAGGTACCTATCAGGTTTCAGAAGACCTATCAGGTTTCAAAAAAATAAATAAATAAATAAAATAAAAAATAAAAAAATGTAAGACTCAACATTGCCAAATGCGGGATTTTTGAGTGTATTTAAAAAAAAAAAATGAAAGCTTAGACAATTGGTGTGATTTTTTTAAACGAATGTTTTTGTAAAGTCTCAACGCATCGATGGGCGTGTTTTCTTTTAAGAATATTTTTTTCCAAGGTTCAACAGAGATTTAGGCTTGACTTTTTTAAAGGAACAAAAACAATTGTAGAATGCTCAGCGCAGCCTAAGAATATTTTTATGGCGTGGATTTTAAAAATATACGTAATTTTCAATGCTCACCACAGTCCCAGGCCTTAGGCGTGATTCTTTAAAGATTTTTTCCAAGGCTAAACAAATCTAAGGCGTGGTTTCTTTAAAGATTTTTTCCAAGGCTCAACAGAAGCTAAGGCGTGGTTTCTTTTAAGAATATTTTTTCGAAGGCTCAACAGAAGCTAAGGCGTGGTTTCATTTAAGAATATTTTTTCGAAGGCTCAACAGAAGCTAAGGCGTGGTTTCTTTAAAGATTTTTTTCCAAGGCTCAACAGAAGCTAAGGCGTGGTTTCTTTAAAGATTTTTTTCCAAGGCTCAATACAGCCTTATGCGTTTCGAATATTTTTTCGAAGGCTCAACATGAATATTCAACATAGTTTTTGTGGTTTCTTTTAAGAATATTTTTGGCAAGGCTCAACACAGCATTAGTCGTAATTTTAGACACCCTTAGAAGTTTTTTTTTTGGCAAGGTTCAACACAGCCTTAAGCGTGGTTTGTTTAAGAATATTTTTTTCCAAGGCTCAACATAACCTAAGGCATAGGTTTTTGAAGGCTCAACACAGCCATAGGTGTGGTTTCTTTTAAGAATATTGTTTTTAAGGCTCAAAATAGCCTTAGACTTGGTTTTTGAGACCTCAACATAGCCATAGGCGAGATTTCTTTTAAAAATATTTTTTCCAAGGCTCAACATAACATAAGGCGTAGTTTTTTTGTAGGCTCAACACAGTCATAGCCTTGGTTTATTTTAAGAATATTTTTTCCAAGGCTCAAAATATCCTTAAGCGTAATTTTAAGGCTTTTTTCCAAGGCTCAACATTGCCTTAGGCATATAGTTTTTTTTTGAAGGCTCAACACAGCCTTTTTAATAATATTTTTCCAAGGCTAGACATAGACTAGGGCGTAGCGTTAGGAGGCCCAACCCAGTCTTAGGCGTGATTTCTTTATGAATATTTTTCCAAGGCTCAACACGGCCTTAGACGTGGTTTTTAATGAAATTTCATTCAAGGCTCAACACAGCCATATGCGTAGATTTTTAAACGAATATTTTCAAGACTCAACGCAGTCTTAGGCTCAGATTTTTAAATGAATATTTTTCAAGGCTCAACGCAGTCTTTGGCTCAGATTTTTAAAGGCTCAACGCAGTCTTAGGCTCAGAGTTTTAAAGGAATATTCTTCAGGGCTCAACACAATTTTAGGCTCGGATTTTTTATATTTTTCTAACTCCACGCCTCTGTGAATCTATGAAAAAAAAATTTAAGCATCGCGTGGATGAGGATCTATGAAAAAATATTTTTAAAAAAATCCAAATTTTTTAACCTAGAGCATTCTGGACGGTCCCCGTAATGAACGATTTTTGAAAAAATACGCAATTTTGTTATCAGTCCCCTTGACACTGACTTTGTTGTGAATCATATTTACATATATATGAACATATATGTATATATATATATATTTCAGATTATATGCTATTAATTTCATTTAGCTTGCGGTAGGTAGTCGTCCATCATCATTGTAAAAAAATCCTTATCTGTGAATTTTTTTGGCCTCACCTTAATACGAATGTTCGTTAAGTTCAAAAAAAGCTTCGAACATGAAAAAATCCGTAGGTTCTTATCGCCCAACAAATGAATTAAAATGTTGTTGTTTTTTTATTAATTTGTATTCATTAGGTCACAAGGTGAGCTTACTGCGTTTTAACGTCATTGCATTTATTTTTAATTACTTTGTTTCCTAAACCAACAAAAAAATAGTTTTGTGGGAAAATGATCGCATTTGGCTTTAGAGCTCTTTCGAGCCTTAAAAAATATTTTTTAAAAACTCTGAAAGATATTCATAAAAGAAACCACGCCTAGAGCACTGGTGAGCCTTCGGGTCTTGGTAAATATTCATAAAAGAGAAAACGTCTTTGGTAGGACTTGAAAAAAGCATTAACAAAATAAACGCTTTGTTAGGCCTATTGAGCCTTCAAAAAATTGTTATTTAAAAAATCAAAAAAAATATAAAAGTGTTATAAAAAAATGTTATATAAAAAATCTTTGAAGGAAATATCCTTTAAAAAACCAACCCTGCATAGAGCTCGACTGAGCTTTGAAGAAAATATTTTTATTAAAAAATCCACACCTGTGACTTTTTTGAAATATTAATGTATTTGGCTATGTTGAGCCTTTATTGAATTAAGCTATTCTCGATCTCAACACCACCACATGATGCATTGTATTGTATGACACGGTTCTGATTGCATTATCTGCAAAAATCTCGAACATTTTTTGATAGGTGGAAGGTACAACGGTTATTTTGTTATTATTGTTTTTCGAAATCACAAAAATTGTTAGCGGAACTAGATAGCATTTTTATTGTCGCATTTTCTATTAATTGTTCAAAAGTCAACACCTTTATCACATTTTTTAAATTCCACCGAAACGTGAGTAGTTGAGATAAGAGGGCAGGTGAGCAATTTGGCGACCCCCCCGAACTGAACGTATCAATTAAATTGTAATTGCTCTACAAACTAATATTCATAACAAAGTAAAATTTAAATTAAAAAAAAATTATATTTAATTATGGAACAAATACAAATTACATGGTACAGTTTGATTATTTTTAATAGGCCCAGTTTTTTGTAAATTTTTATACCCTTCACCACACTGTGGTACAGGGTATTATGTCTTAGTGCATATGTTTGTAACAGGCACAAGGAAACGAGATAGACACATGGTTCCTTTTGAGAATATACATAGAATCACTTTCTAAGTCGATTTATGCATGTACGTCCGTCCGTCTGTCTGCCCATGTTAAATTGTAAACAAAATACAGGTCGCATTTATTATTCAAATTGGATGAAATTTGGCACAGCTCATTCATTTGGCCCAAGGACGAACCCTACTGAAATTGGAAATTGAAAAATCGGTTCAGATTTAGATATAGCTCCCATATATATTTTCGTCCGATTTAAGGTAATTGGTGCACCAAAGTCCCTAAATAGCTTTCGATTTGCACGAAATTTGGCACAGCGTAATGAATTAGGTCTAGTATGATGTGTGCAAAGTTTCGTAAAAATCGGGTCAGATTTAGATATAGCTCCCATATATATATTCGTCCGATTTAATGTAAATAGTGTACCGAAGTCCCATTATATCTTTCGATTTGCACGAAATTTGGCACAGCGTACGAAATTAAGTCTAGAGTGATGTGTGCTAAGTTTCGTGAAAATCTGTCCAGATTTAGATTTAGCTCCCATATATATTTTCGTCCGATTTAGGGTAAATGGTGCACCAAAGTACCTATATATCTTTCGATTTGCACGAAATTTGACATAGCGTACTAAATTAAGTCTAGAATGGTGTGTGTTAAATTTCGTAAAAATCGGTTCAGATTTAGATATACCTCGCATATATATTTTCGTCCGATTTAAAGTAATTGGTGCACCAAAGTCCCTAAATAGCTTTCGATTTTCACGAAATTTGGCACAGCGTACCGAATTAAGCCTAGAATGATGTGTGCTAAGTTTCGTAAAAATCGGGTTAGATTTAGATATAGCTCCCATATATATATATATATTCGTCCGATTTAATGTAAATAGTGTACCGAAGTCCCATTATATCTTTCGATTTGCACGAAATTTGACACAGCGTACGAAATTAAGTCTAGAGTGATGTGTGCTAAGTTTCGTGAAAATCGGTTCAGATTTAGATATAGCTCCCATATATATTTTCGTCCGATTTAGGGTAAATGGTGCACCAAAGTACCTATATATCTTTCGATTTGCACGAAATTTGTCATAACGTACCGAATTAAGGCTAGAATGATGTGTGCTAAGTTTAGTAAAAATCGGGTGCGATTTAGAAATAGCTCGCATATATATTTTCGTCCGATTCAATACAAATCGTGCAATCAATTTTGCTATAAATCGTTTCCCAAAAATTTGTCCCATGGTACGCAGACACTCTAAATTTGCCCGAAATGTGCCTTCAAGAGAACATTGATATACAATTGTATGGATACATATGTACAATATACCCAAGTGGTGAAGAGTATAATATAGTCGGCCCAGTCCGTCTTTACTACTTTCCTTACTGGTTCTAATTGGAACAGTAGTCTATCGGTGAACAAACAGAAATTTATATTTGTTATATAAAAACACTAATAATAATAAATCAAATTCTACTATGATACACGTATTAATGTCTGATAACACGGTGATTTATGGTTATGACACACCCTTCTATACCTGCACAACCAGCCACAGCGTTTGATATGCCAAACTTGATACTTTGTTATCAACATTCTTATATGTCAATTAGTCAGATAGGGATATTTCAATGTCACAAAAATTCTTTAAAAAAAATCCACACCTGTGGATAGCCATTTAAAAAATATTTTAAAAAAACATTGTTTAAACAATTTAATTTTTTGAACTTAACCCATTTTTACTCTCAGCGTAAGTGTAAATATTTATCTATCTGTGAGATACAAATAACCACTTTAAAATGCACCGCTCTATGCGGTACACAGTGCATGGTAAAATTATAACGTTGTCGATTTTCTGGTAATTAACTAAAATTTCATAAGAAAAATAAAAACAACAACAATAAAACACGAAATGTCTAAAAATTAGTCACTCACACACATACAAAGCAAACAAGAGCAACATAACACCATTAACTTGGTGCTGCAATTGTCGAACCAAAGAATTCAATCAGCATGACAATCTGATGACGATACGTTTTTAACGACTCCAATTTTTTTCATTTCAATTTTCATTATTTCTTCACAAAATTTTGAACCACAGTAATTACATAGTTTGTTTTCATTTTCAATTGTATTTTCAAGTAGTTTTTGTTGTTGTTGTCTGAAATGCAGTTTGTTATGCGTTTCACTTGTAAAGTGAAACTAAATTGCGGAACACCGCAAAACAATAGCTGTGATAGCTTTGAATGTGATTGCAAGCGTAGCCGGAAATGCAATTGACAAACGTTAAACAAAAAAAAACAGCACTTTCCATTTTAGAAAAAAAAAACAAAGACAATAAAACGAAATAATTGGTAATATATATATATTTTTTTTTTTTGATTTATACATAAATTTCTAGATTAAAAATGGTGGGGAACATATATAAAAAAATTTCTTCTTATATTAACTCTAGAGGCTTGCGAAACATTTTATAAACCCCTTTCAATAAATATTTTTAAACAATCCATGCTTGTGTGTAGTCCTCAGGAAAATATTATTAAAAAATCCACACATTTCAATCAATAGACCTTGAAAAACTTTTTTCAAAAAATCCGCACTTGTGGATATGCCTCAGCAGGCCTTAAAACATTAATAGACTATAATAAATATTTTTAAAAATTCCAAACTTAGTTAGGCTTAAGAAAAATGTTTTTAAAAAGACCAGGCAGTTTGGTCTGAGTCTCATATAAATATTTTTTAATTATATGTATATATTAAAAATTTTCTACATAATTAAGTATTATTTATTAAAATTAATAACTATTTTTAATTATTTTTTTCATTTTAGATATTCCGATGGCACCGTCAAATTGCGTAACCCCAACATTGAACTCATGGATCAAGATATTCTATATCATTTGGCCTTGGGCAGTGAATCTCACGATTTGAATGAAATGTTCGGTGATGTTAAGGTGGATCTGATCTAAATATTTCAGAAGAATCCGACAGTTTTTTTCATAATCAGACATCTATAGGAAATTTAGTAATATACATAGACCCAAAGTTTTATGAGCAAGGATCGGGGAATATTGGATTTCTTGACAGTGGATTGGATTTCTTCCCAGGTCAACATTTTGGCATAATATTTGGATGTCAAAAAATTTGGCCTTACGGTACTTATTTACGCTTCAAGAAAATGATGCAAAAAAAAAAATTACACTCAACGAGTTGAATATATTCATCTCAAAAACAAAAAAGAGAAATGAAACAGAGGTGGGGAATCTTCATTTCTAGGTTCTTAATATAATTGTCAAGGGCGATATAATTGTTTCACTCCCCAAAATCTTGCTGTACAGTTTAAAAATTCCATGTGTATTACTCTGATAATTTTTCAGAGTGAGTTCAGCCATGCCGAATTTGTACCCCCTGATCTACGAAGTTTGCATTAAAAAAACCAAACATGGAACTTTATTAAACATGGAACCTTCAAAACATGGAACTTTATTTAAAATGTTCTTAAAGAGGGTTTTATTATTTTATATATATATATATATATATATATATATATATATATCGATGGATATATAGGGACTTTGGTGCATATAGAATATATAGAAATCTAAACCGATTTTCACGAAACTTAGCACACATCACTCTAGACATAGTTCAGTACGAAATTTCGTGCAAATCGATAATTATATAGGGACTTTGTTGCACTATTTTCCTAAAATCGGACGAAAATAAATGTGGGAGCTGTATCGAAATCTGAAACAATTTTCACATAACTTTATGTACGTCATTCAAGTACCAATTTAGTATATAGGAACATTGGTGCACTATTTACCTAAAATCGGACGAAAATGGCTATATCTAAATCTGAACCGATTTTCACGAAATTTAACACACACCGTTCTTTGCTTTATTCAGTACACTATGCCAAATTTCGTGCAAAACTAAGGATATTTAGGGACTTTGGTGCACTATTTACCTAAAATCGGTCGAAAATATATATGGGGCTATATCCAAATCTGAACCGATTTTCACGAAACTTAACACACATCACCTTAGGCTTAATTTTTTACGCTATGCCAAATTTCGTGCAAATCGAAGGATATTTAGGGACTTTGGCACATCATTTCGATTAAATCGGCCGAAAAATATATGGGAGCTATATCTAAATCTGAACCGATTTTCAAGAAACTTGACACACATCATTCTAGACTCAATTCAGTACCCCATGCAGAATTTCGTGTAAATCGAAAGATATATAGGGACTTTGGTATACCATTTAGATTAAATCGGACGAAAATATATATGGGAGCTATATTCAAATCTGAACCGATTTCTAGGAAACTTAACACACATCATTCTAGACCTAAATCATTAGGCTGTACCAAATTTCGTGCAAATCGAAAGGTATATAGGGATCGTTTACATTAAATCGGGCAAATATATAATGGGAGCTATATCTTAATCTGAACCGATTTTTCTCCAATTTCAATAGGGTTCGTCCTTGGGCCAAATAAGTGACCTATACCAAATTTCATCCAATTCGGAACATAAATGCGACCTGTACTTTGTTTACAAAGTAACATGGACAGACGGACGGACGGACAGAGGGACATGTATAAATCGACTTAGAAAGTGATTCTATGCATATTCTCAACAGGAACAATGTGTTTATCTCGTTTCCTTTTGCTTGCTACAAATTCACGCCTTATTAGAGCACAGAAAAAATATTCTTTAAAAATTCAGGCCTCATTTGAGCTCAGAAACAACATTCTTTAAAAAATCAACGCCTTATTTGATTAAAAAATCCACGCCTTGTGTAGGCCTCTAAAAATATTCTTTAAAAAATCCACACCTTGCATAGCCCCTGAAAAAAAGTATTTATAAAAAATCCCCTTTTTTTTTGGCCCCCCAAAAATATTTTCTGAAAATCTATCTGAATTTATTGCAAATTCCTAACGGTATTCAAAATTCATTTGACCACTTTCAATTCTATCAAACCTGATATTCACGGCTTATGCAATAATTTGTAAATTATTAAAATTTGTTTTGCACTAATTTCGAAATTTCATTCAACAAAACAAGTAACTACTCTTCTTTACTGATTGCAAATTCGAAACAAGACCCATATTCTAACCTTGATATTGAAACACAATTCAAAAAAAAAAAATAAATAACAATAACAACAATCAAACAATAGATAATAAAATTATAAATAAAATAAATGCAAATTAAATGTTTATAATGGAATGCGCATAATTATAATAAATTGAATAAAATAGAAAAAATGCAACAACAACAAAATGAATAATTTATTTTTAATTTGATAATTAATCCAAATACTAATCGTATGACAAAGAAAGCGAGCGGAGAACGTACACTCATCAATAACAGCAGTAGTTATTGATTGATAGAAAACTGTAGCGTAGATAGGTCCCTGGGAGGTGTACCCCAAAGACCCCCAAGGCATTTTTTTCTATTTCTGGCTACGCCAATTTCAAATCTAATACGTTTCAATATTTCTTATTTCATTTTGTTTCTTCTTCTTGTGAATGACTTAGGTAATCGCAAACTGTAATAGTCAACCCCTTCCCATTTACAACACCTACAAAGATCTGTCAATTGGTTTTAAATTCAAAATGCAAAACTTGTAAATATTTACATCGGCTGTTGTTTTCTGAGCGGATTGTGTAGCCTCATCACGAGATTTGATAACAGGCCAAACACGGGTATTTTCAATGATTGCGCATTTTCATAACAAACTGCACGGAAATAAATCAGATTCAAAACGTGCCTTTATATTACAACAAACATATGATGTAACTGACCCGCAATTAATGAACCTTGAAAAAATATTCTTTAAAAAATCCACGCCTTGGTTGAGGGCTTCTCAAAAATATTCTTTAAAAAATCCACGCCTTGGTTGAGGGCTTCTCAAAAATATTCTTTAAAAAATCCACGCCTTGGTTGAGGGCTTCTCAAAAATATTCTTTAAAAAATCCACGCCTTGGTTGAGGGCTTCTCAAAAATATTCTTTAAAAAATCCACGCCTTGGTTGAGGGCTTCTCAAAAATATTCTTTAAAAAATCCACGCCTTGGTTGAGGGCTTCTCAAAAATATTCTTTAAAAAATCCACGCCTTGGTTGAGGGCTTCTCAAAAATATTCTTTAAAAAATCCACGCCTTGGTTGAGGGCTTCTCAAAAATATTCTTTAAAAAATCCACGCCTTAGATAGGACCTTGAAAAATTAATCTTTAAAAAATCCACGCCTTCTAAGGACATTGAAAAATGAATCTTTAAAAAAATCCACGCCTTATTAGGACCTTGAAAAATGAATCTTTGAAAATCCACGCCTTATTAGGACCTTGAAAAATTAATCTTTAAAACATCCCCGCCTTATTAGGACCTTGAAAATGAATCTTTAAAAAATATTCTTTAAAAATGCCTGATTAAAAATTTTTTCTAATCATTTTTTCTTCTTCTCTAATTCCAGTTCGTTTGCATGGGCGGGACACCAAAGCGTATGGAGAACTTTGCACATTTCATTATGAATGAGATCGGCTACAAATTACCTGCAGGCACGATGTTGCAGGACATCAGCGCCTACTCGTATCGGTATTCGATGTACAAAGTTGGGCCAGTGCTTTGTGTCAGTCACGGCATGGGAACGCCCTCTGTTAGCATTCTGATGCACGAAATGATCAAACTGATGTATCATGCCAAGTGCCATGACCCCATCTTTATACGAATTGGCACTTGTGGTGGCATTGGTGTAGAGGGTGGCACTGTCATCATCACCGAGGATGCCCTCGATGGGCAGTTGAGAAATTCGCATGAGTTTGTAAGTGAATGGAAAAAAACTCCACCCCATAAAAATTCAAAATAAAAAATTTAAATCATTTTTTTTCAGACCATTTTGGGTAAAACCGTACATCGTCCCGCCAAATTGGATAAGAAATTGGCCCGTGAACTTAAGGCCCTGGCCAGTCCCGATGATCCCTATGACACCATTATTGGCAAGACATTGTGTACCAATGATTTCTATGAAGGTCTGTAATAAAAAAATATTTTTTAAAAGAGAAAATTATAAAAAAATATATTATTCCCCCTATTTCAGGTCAAGGCCGCTTGGATGGCGCATTCTGTGATTTTACCGAAGCCGATAAAATGGCCTATTTACAAACGCTGGCGGACAACGGTGTTGTCAACATCGAAATGGAGAGTACCATTTTTGCTGCCCTTACATATCATGCTGGCATTAAGGCTGCCGTTGTCTGTGTGGCCTTGCTGAATCGTCTCAACGGTGATCAGGTAAGATAGGGGGTGACCAAGGAGTGCTGAATTTCTTAAACAATTTTCTCACACTCTGTAACGTTTTTTCCCAAAATGCGGCATAATTTTTGTGATGGAGTTTGAATTCTCAATTGATATTAATATGGAATAGAATAGAGAGTAGATCCCTTATAGAGTAGACATTTAGAAGGATTTTCCCCAAAAATCATACAAAAACCAGTAAGGAAAGTAGTAAAGTCGGACGGGGCCGACTATATGATACCCTTCACCACTATGGGTATATTAAACAGAACTATTAACATGAAATTGGATGAAATAAAATATGTGATATTTATCTAAATGTGAATCTACCTAGATCTATCCATAAAGTATGTAAATCGACTTCAAACAAATATAAATAGGTCATCCGTTGGGCTATGTCTGTCAAATTTCGTGCAAATCGAAAGATATATAGAGACTTTGGTCCACCATTTACATGAAATCGGACGAAACTATATGGAAGCTATATAGAAATGTGGACCGATTTTCACGAAACTTGGCAGACATAATTCTAGGCTCAATTCAGTACGTTTTGCCAAATTTGGTGCAAATCGAAAGATATATAGGGACTTTGGAGCACCATTTACATGAAATCGGACGAAACTATATATGGGAGTTATATCTAAATCTGGACCGATTTTCACGAAACTTGGCAGACATCATTCTAGACCTAATTGATTAGGCTGTACCAAATTTCGTGCAAATCGAAAGATATATAGGGACCGTTTACATTAAATCGGTTAAATATATATATGGGAGCTATATCTAAATCTGAACCGATTTTTCCCAATTTCAATAGGGTTCGTCCTTGGGCCGAATAAGTGACCTATGCCAAATTTCATCTAAATCGGATTATAAATGCGACCTGTACTTTGTTTACAATTTAACACCAACAGACGGACAGACGGACGGACGGACGGACATGCATAAATCGACTCAGAAAGTGATTCTATGCATATTCTCAAAAGGAACTATGGGTCTATCTCGTTTCCTTTTGCCTGTTACAAACATATGCACAAAGACATAATACCCTGTACCACAGTGTGATGAAGGGTATAAACATCTACGACCTTGAAAATATATCAGACGAAAATATATATGGGAGCTATATCTAAATCTGAACCGATTTTCACGAAACTTTGCACACATTATTCTAGACTTAATTCTGTACGCTATGACAAAATTCGTGCAAATGAAAAGAATTCCAGGGACCTTTGTGCACCATTTACGTATATCGGACGAAAATATATACGGGAGCTATATCTAAATCTGAACCGATTTTCACGAAACTTTGCACACATCATTCTAGACTTAATTCAGTACGCTATGCCAAATATCGTGCAAATCGAATGATATATAGGGACTTTGGTACACCATTTAACTTAAATCGGACGAAGATATATATCGGAGCTATATCTAAATCTGAACCGATTTTCACCAAACTTTGCACACACTATTCTAGACTTAATTCAGTACGCTATGCCAAATTTCGTGCAAATCGAAAGATATATAGGGTCTTTGGTGCACCATTTACCTAAAATCGGACGAAGAGATATATGGGAGCTATATCTAAATCTGAACCGATTTTCAGGAAACTTAAAACACATCATTCTAGACCTTATTCTCGTTTCATTTTGCCTGTTACAAACATATGCACAAAGACATAATACCCTGTACCACAGTGTGGTGAAGGGTATAAAAATCCAGGCATTAATTAGGCCTTGGAAAAATATTTTTAAACAAATTACGCCTTATTTAGGCATCCTAAAAATATTCTCCAAAAATCGAGTCCTGACAAAAATATTCATTAGAAATCGAAATTGAATGCCTTATCCGATTAGTTTAGAATTTTCGTAGTACCCAAGAAGTCTTTTCATTTTTTAATTGTTTGTATTAATTTATTTTTTCTATTTTCCGATTTTCCAGGTCAATGCCCCCAAAGAAGTGATGAACGAATGGCAGGCGCGTCCACAAATTCTGGTGGCGCGATATATACGCAAAGTATTAGCCCAAAAGGGCCAGCTGAAGAGTCTGTTCAATGCTCAAGGATCGATTAAATCGCCCAGACGTTTTAAGCTGGTGCAGCAGGAATCTCAGGCCCATGAATAGAGGATGAGCTCGCAGGCAAGCAGGCAAAATTCTCATCACATACATACATATATAGGATACACTGAAACTAAAGAAACCTACATTATTTTTTCTCTCTATAAACTTTAACTATACAACAAAAAACATAGGCATATATACAACAACAACAAAACATACCTACCTAGTGTTATATATAAAAAATATGTGTACAATTTGCAAAAAACAACTCTCTTTTCTAATGTAGTTAAATTATTCACTTACATATATATACATAAATAAATATGTATTTATTATTAAATAAAACAAAAAGAAACAAAAAAAAAACAAATTAAAAAAAATTATATGTATATTTGTATACATATATATTGTTGTGAACTATGAAGACAGGTGACAAGACAGACTACCAGCAGTTCAATGTGAAGGACATTACATTAACATGGAATTATATATACATACATATATATAAATACACACACAGACAGACAGGCAAGCAAAGCAACCAATCCATACATACATATAAATAGCAACAACCAAATGTTTTTCTTTATATATAAATAACTTCGAAAATTTTTGGATGACAAAACTGATCTATACACAAACATACATACATACATACACAATATACATAAATATATATATACATATAAAAAATACTTATATAAATAGTTTTATCTTTAACTTAATAAAAAAAATACCAAAATGAATAAAAAATCTATTCTGAAAACCACAACAAATTTCAAAAAAAAAAAAAAAATAAAAAAACACCCACACAAATAAATATGTAATATATATAAAAAAATTAACTAAAAAAAACAATAACAGAAAAAAATAAACAAAAAATTAAAATTAAAAGAAATATGGCATCTTCTTAGGGCCAGTGGTCAGAGTGGATGTTCGAAAATGACATCAAAAATATTCGCAAATTGTAGTCAAACACACATTTTATTGGACGAAAAAACTTGGTCATTAAAATTAGCCCAAAAAAATTGGTCATTGAAGATTGGTCCAAAAAATACAAAAATGTCCCAAATTAATTAAAAAAATTCTAAAACACACATACACACATTTTTAGGGTCTCAGATTTCAGAAAATGTTTTTTTTTTTTTAATTTAGACCAGTTTTTTTCGACCAAAAATTTTTCCCAAACACATGCACATAATGTCCTCAAATTGATCGAATAATACAAAAACACACTCCCTTATGTGTTTTTGAATTCCAAATTGTAGTCAAACACACATTTTATTGGACGAAAAATTTGTCCAATTTTTTTCCGACCAAATTTTTTTCCAAACACATATACAAAATGTCCCCAAATTGATCGAACAATATAAAAACACACTCCCATATGAGTTTTTGAATTCCAAATTGTAGTCAAAACACATGTTATTGGACGAAAAATTCCTCAAATATTTTCCGACCAAATTTTCCACCAAAAATTTGTCAAATTTAAATTTAATATAATAAAAATATATAAAGGTCGTTTGTGATTGTAAATACAATCATATTTCAATCAAGGCAATTTTTTCAAAATCCTCCCAAAAAAATTCCTAAAATACGACCAAAATTGTTACGGAAATTGTTAAGGGGCAAACTGAAATATACCGTAATAATGAAATATAAAAATTATTGTAATATAAATATTATAAAATTTGAATATATCTAAATTTGGAATAAATTTCTAACATCCACTCTGACATCCCTCCAAACCCAAATTGTCAGATTTTCGTAACATTTTTTGTTACTCCAAAAAAAAAGAAAATTGTTTTCTTTAAGATTAGTTCCACACTTATTTTAAAAATAAGCATTTCATAGCTAATTATTTTTATTTAATATTTTGTGTTATATATAATTATTTTTTTTTTAATTTTGGTTTATATTGTAATTGTAATATTTTATTTGTTTTAATAAAACAAACAAGCATTTAGCAAAAATTGAGTTTTTTTATATATATTTATTTATAATTTGTATAGCCTACATCACTAAAATATTAGGTTAGGGAAAAATAAATCTATTTTTTTAGGAGTGTATTTTTTTAAATATTTTAAACGACTACATTTACTTACTTACTTAGCTGGCTTGTTACAGAACGGTTGTTCCATAGGCCGAGCTTAAAAAAATATTTCCAAGGGCGTCGGTCTTGTGCGCAAATCCACCAATTTGGAAGACCACGTTCCAAGATATTGTTTTCTACTTGGTCTTTCCATCTAATTCGTGGCCTTCCCCTTCTACGGGAACCATCAATAAGCTCGTTTTTTTTATATGCCTTTTGAGCTGGGACATTCTCATTCATCCGCACAATATGGCCTAGCCACCGTAGTCGCTGCAGCTCAATACGATGTCCGCGTATAAATTGTAGAGCTCGTGGTTCATTCGACGCCGATATTCACCGTCGAGGCAGATCGCCCGTAGATCTTTCGGAGAATTTTTCTTTCAAATACCCCAAGAGCTTCCTCATCTGCTTGCGCAAGTTCCCATGCTTCTGATCCATATAATAGCACGGGTAGTATCAGCGTCTTGTAAAGTGTGAGTTTGGTCTGGCGGGATGTGGCCTTGCTTTTGAGTTGTTTGCTCAGACCATAGTAGCATCGGTTGGCCATTACAATCCTTCTCCGAATTTCAAAACTGGTGTCATTTGTTTTATTTATGTCGGTACCAAGGTATATAAAGTCTTTAACTACCCCGAAGCTGTAGTTCTCAAGTTCCACAGTTGTTCCGAGTCTACTGGATGTCTTGCGCGTTGATACCATCAGCTTGGTCTTCTCGCCGTTTACTGCCAGACCCACTTTGGCAGACTCCTTTTCAATTTGTTCAAAGGTGGCTGTTACCGCTCGCAATGTTCGACCCATTATATCGATGTCATCGGTGGAGGCGAGTAACATGTGTTGTTTGGTGTACAGAGTGTCATTTCTGTTCACCGTTGCGTCTCGTATGACATTTTCCAGCCGGATGTTAAAAAGATCACACGACAAACTGTCACCTTGTCTGAATCCTCGTACGGTTTTGAAGGGCTCCGATAGATCCTTTCCGACTTTAACTGCTGACCTTGTGCCATTTAAAGTTATCCTGCGTATCCGTATTAATTTTTCAGGAATGCCGAACGTAGACATGGCTTTAAAAACCTCTGAACGGACAGGGCTGTCGAATGCGGCTCTATAGCCGACAAATATGTGGTATGTGTCGATGTGTTTTTCGTGGGTCTTTTGTAGGATTTGGCGCAGAGTGAAAATCTGGTGAATGGTGGATTTGCCAGGTCTGAAGCCGCATTGGTATTGTCCAATGATGTCATTGACCATTGGCTTCAATCGTTCACACAGCACACTGGATAGCACTTTATATGCGATGGGAAGAAGACTTATTCCTCTATAGTTGGCACATATCGTCTTGTCTCCTTTTTTGTGCACGGGACACAGGATGCTGAGGTTCCAATCATTGGGCATGCATTCCTCTAACCAAATTGTACTAATCAGCTGGTGCATGCTCCTGACCAGCATCTGACCACCAGTATTGAATAGTTAGGCTTGCAACCCATCGGCACCTACTGGTTTATTGTTCTTGAGCCGATCAATTGCTTTTATGACCTCATCTTGGCTAGGTGATATACACTCTATACCATCAGCTCTTATTGGTTCTGGGGTATCTTCTTCAACGCCACTATTTGATACCAGAAGCTTTTCAAATGCTCCTTCCAGATCCTCAACACGACTTCATTTAGGCGTCGATTTTTTAACAATATTTTTAGGCGTGGATTTCTTAAAATATTTTTAACGACTATTAATAGGCGTATACATGGGCACAGATTTTCTTAAAAATATTTTTTAAGGACTTATAGATTTTTTTAAAAATATACCCCGTTTTCGATATTTTGGGGTTATTGAGCGTGTTTTTTAACCGAATACGCTGAAATTTGGTACATTGAGTTCTTATTGGGTACTAAATGTCTCCACAAAAAATTAGAAATATAGGTCCACTTTTTCTGGTAGCCCCCATATAACGGTACCTCCTAATTTTCAATATTTTGGGGGTTTTGATCGTATTCTTCCACCGAATTTGCTGTAAGTTAGTATTGGCTGTAAGTTAGTATCTTTCCATTTGCCTAGAGTGATATCTGCCAAATCTATAGGCCACAATTAGAAACCGAACATCACAACCCAATCCACAGTGAAGGGAATTTGCACAAGTAATTAAAAGGGATGTACTCAATATTGGGAATATTCGGAAAATATGTCAGTGTAAGGAATAATTGCTGTTGATCTCTAATTGGACAAGAGGGTGCAACTATCACGAAATATTGCCCAGGCTTAGAATAAACGTCGGCAGAAAGTTAGAGTTCCGTGGTAGTTGTGTAGGGTATCGTATGGTCGGCCCCGTGCTTCTATAATGAATCTCCATTGTTGTTAATGAATCTCCATTGTCGTGAATTTGTTAGACTTATTTTCTAAGGGACTGTGCATAAGTATGGATTTTTTTTTTTTAAATATTTTCTTAAAGGGCTATCCGTAAGAGTGAATAGTGATGCAGGCTATACACCGTATCTGTCCCACTGACTATGGCCTTTTTTAATACTATGATAATTGTTTTTTAATGTTGCTTATTTTTATCCTTGCTTTTCTAAAACATGTATTTATTATTTTATTTTAATTTTATGGGAATAAAAAAGCTGAATTCTCCTCATCTCTGAATGGAGAACTTAAAACAAATTATAACTCCCCACAAAGGATTTGCATTATTAAGAAACCAAAACCAAGCAACGAACAATTTTTTGAAAAAAAAACTACACACAAACAAACC
This sequence comes from Musca vetustissima, assembly GCF_032173495.1. Classification (NCBI taxonomy): domain Eukaryota; kingdom Metazoa; phylum Arthropoda; class Insecta; order Diptera; family Muscidae; genus Musca; species Musca vetustissima. The sequence continues at coordinate 14,149 of NW_026873584.1, read as the reverse complement.
TAGTTACCAGAAATAAAAAAATAGAAAAATAACCGATTATATTTATAAAAAAAATAAAATAGTAAAATAATAATAATTATTATTATTAAAAATATAAAGCAATGTATTTATTTTTGTGTGTGTCTTTGTTATTATAATTAGCGAATTGTTTTTCTGTTATAGTTATTTTATATTACCATTGGCAAAAACGAAATGTTTACAAATACAAATACAACAACAAGAAACAAAAATCCAACAAAAAATTAAAAAAATATAAAAAAATAAATATATATATAAATGTTAATTTATACGAAGAGAATCGTGTAAAAAAGCAAATAACTTTTTTAAAAGTCGTTTATTTAAGGGCGGGGGTAGGGAGGGTTCTGAATCCATAGGCGTGGAGTAAAAAACAAATTAAGGTATATTAATTAATTTTAAAGAGCCATTCCACAGGCGTGGATTTTTTTAAAATTAAATTTAACGAGCCGATCCACTGGCTGGGTGGCGTAGGGGATGATAGATACCAAGCAAAGGCTCTGATTGCCTTTAACATGTAGACACTGACCTCCCCGCGGTGTCAGCTGGGGTAGCTATTTTCATCACCCGTTGAAATAGTGAGCCAATATGTGCCGCGAGTTCACCCATTGTTACGTGACCCTTTTACGTTGCTGGGAATGCGGGATGGGACCCCCCTTATGAGAGGCGGCGGAGCTAGCTAGGGTTACCTGAACATCTCCCAGCAGCGTAAAATGGTCACGTAACACCATAAGAACTAATTAAAAAAATTGGTTGAGGCGTCGGGTTAGTTGCCCACACTCGGAAAACCCCGCCTACTATGAAAAAGCAAAGAAAAACAACCAAACCCCCCTAATGTTGACGACCCTCGAAAATGTATAAAGGACCACGATCTGCATTTTGAATGTGCGCACGTTGTACAGGACAGCCGCAGTTCTCGCTCTGGCGGATGTACACAAAAAGTACAAAGCCGATATTATTGCCTTATAGGAAATGCGATGGAAAGGGACAGGCGTAAGTAAATCAGACGATTACGCCCTGTATTATAGTTGCCATGAAAGGAGACATGAATTTGGCTGCGGATTTATGGTTAACAGGAGAATAAAAGACCTTGTCTCCAGATTCACTCCAGTAGATGAGCGAATTGATATAATCCGTATAAAAGCGAAGTTCTTTTACATCAGTCTAATTTGCGCCCATGCTCCGACCGAAGACAAAGATGATCAGACCAAAGATATATTTTACGAGCGCCTAGAAACAGCATATGATCGTTGGCCTGGTCATGATATTAAAATTCTGCTAGGAGATTTTAAATCAAAAATCGGAAGGGAAAATATCTTTGGCCCCACCGTCGGAAAGTTGAGCCGCCATGAAGAAACATCCAGCACCAGATTCAAGCATCTCGATATACCCAAGTCCACCTGGATTTCTGCCGATCAAACAACGAAAAATCAAATAGATCATGCTGTGATAAACGGAAGGCATTCAACCAGTGTTCTAGACGTCCGATTGATCCGGGGAGCGAATATCGAGATTTTAATGCAAAAATCGGAAGGGAAAATATCTTTGGCCCCACCGTCGGAAAGTTGAGCCACCATGAAGAAACATCCAGCACCAGATTCAAGCATCTCGATATACCCAAGTCCACCTGGATTTCTGCCGATCAAACAACGAAAAATCAAATAGATCATGCTGTGATAAACGGAAGGCATTCAACCAGTGTTCTAGACGTCCGATTGATCCGGGGAGCGAATATCGAGATTTTAATGCAAAAATCGGAAGGGAAAATATCTTTGGCCCCACCGTCGGAAAGTTGAGCCGCCATGAAGAAACATCCAGCACCAGATTCAAGCATCTCGATATACCCAAGTCCACCTGGATTTCTGCCGATCAAACAACGAAAAATCAAATAGATCATGCTGTGATAAACGGAAGGCATTCAACCAGTGTTCTAGACGTCCGATTGATCCGGGGAGCGAATATCGAGATTTTAATGCAAAAATCGGAAGGGAAAATATCTTTGGCCCCACCGTCGGAAAGTTGAGCCTCCATGAAGAAACATCCAGCACCAGATTCAAGCATCTCGATATACACAAGGCCACCTGGATCTCTCCTGATCAAGCAACGAGAAATCAAATTGATCATGTTGTGATAGACGGAATGCATTCATCCAGTGTATTAGACGTTCGATCGATCCGAGGAGCGAATATCGATTCGGACCACTACCTTGTAGCAGTCAAGGTTCGCACCTGTCTTATTGTTGCAGCAAAGGTGCGATCTAATACAACACGGAAACTCGACGTCGAAAAGCTGCAAACACAAGAGGTAGCCGAGGTCTACTCCGCTCAAATTACCCATCTGCTTGACAAAAGCACCGCTTGTCCCGATAATAGTATAGAAGCACAATGGCAAATAATTGCCCACTCCCTACAAAATGCAGCAAAAGCAACACTTGGATACCAAAAACCACCACCAAGAAACCCATGGTACGATCAGGAGTGTCGTAATTCTACATATGTGAAAAAGCGTGTAGGGCAACCCTGCAGACAGTAGCAACACGTAATGCGATGGAGAATTATCGGGAGAAAAGGAGAGAGGAGAATCGTTTTTCAGATCGAGATGTACCTGAATCAGAATGAAGTCCGGAAATTTTACCAACGAGTAAAACACCAAACCGAAGGCTTTGGTGCGGGCACATCCCGTACACAAAAAAGGAGACAGGACGATATGTGCCAACTATAGAGGAATAAGTCTACTTCCCATCGCATATAAAGTGCTATCCAGCGTAGTGCGTGAACGACTGAAGCCATGGGTCAATGAAATTATTGGACCATACCAATGTGGCTTCAGACCTGTCAAATCCACCATTGACCAGATATTATTCGTCGACTATAAAACCGCATTTAACAGCCCTATCCGTTCAGAGGTGTTTAAAGCCATGTCTATGTTTGGCATTCCCGCAAAATTAATACGGCTATGCAGGATAACTTTAAGTGGCACAAGATCAGCAGTTAAAGTCGGAAAGGACCTATCGGAGCCCTTCAATACCGACCGATGATTCAGACAAGGTGATAGTTTGTCGTGTGATCTTAACTTAACATCCTGTTGGAAAAGGTCATACGAGACACAAAGGTGAACAGAAATGGCACTCTGTACAACAAATGTTACTCACCTCGGCCGATGACATCGATATAATGGGTCGAACATTGCGAGCGGTAACAGCCACCTTTGAACAAATTGAGAAGGAGTCTGCCAAAGTGGGTCTGACAGTAAACGGTGAATGATGTCATTCATCACAATCCTTTTCGGAGGAGGATTGTGATGACCAACAGATGCTACACTTTACAAGACGCTGATACTACCCGTGCTTTTATATGGATCTGAAGTATGGGTATGCACGAATCAGATGAAAAAACCAATTACAAAACAACATCTTGCAACGTGGTCTTTCAAATTGGAGGAGATGCGCACAAGTCCGACGCGCTTGGAAATCTTTTTTATGCTCGGCTTATGGACAACCGTTCTGTAACAAGCCAGCTAAGTAAGTATGAAATCCACTGGAGTGGATTGGCGTTTTTAAATATTTTTTTAAACAAATTTCACCTTTACATAATTACGTATAACTCCCACATCAGAGTACATACAGCCATATAATTGGTATCAATTTGAAGGTCAATAACTCATATTGGACATACTATCAACATCTCGAGTATATGTCCTTCAGGAGCAAGCATATACGCCTCAGAATAAAAATTTTGTAATTTTTGACACAAAAGTCAGGCTCCATTTGACCCGCTAAATATTGATCAAAACGGGCATGCTTATTCTCAGGCCCGATCCCCTTCTCCATGTAAAATTTCACGATGTTCGGACCATAACTGCGGCATAATTACGTATAACTCCCAAAAACCGACAAAAATTTAGTATTTGGTCCATTTCATCCCCTAAATATTAACCGATCTTTACCAAAAACAATAGGGGTCTTCATTGGCCACATGCAAACTTTCGTGAAGATTGGTCCATAACTGTGACCTGTATCGTGTTTACAAATTATAATGGACAGACGGACGGACACACATGTCCAGATCAACTCAGCTAGTCGAGATATGACGATCGGTATACTTAGAGGTGGGTCTAGGACCAATATTTCGCGGCGTTACAAACTTTTGGGGCTGCACAAAGCTATAATACCCTGACAACATAGTTGTGTAGGGTATAAAAATTAAAATATCGTCCCACCCTACAGTACACGCGCTTCTGTATTTACTGTGTACACTTGTAATTGATAAAGTTTGATGAACTTTATAAACGCTGGCTAAGTGTTAAATTAATTACTAAGCCAACGGAATAGTATTACAAAATATGTACAGATGTAAATATGTCTGGGTGAAGATGATGTCATTGCCAGCTATAGTAGATCTAGTTTGCAAATAATTGAATAAAATTACACAGACTAATCGAATAAAGTAAATAGAAATGGACAAGTCTGCACACACACATGCCGTTTTCCTAGAATAAAAATTTTACAATTCTTAGAATTCAGAATTTATTTTGATATATGTATGTACATATATAAGTTATCATATTTCCTATATAGGTTACATTTATTTGTTTTTGTTTTTCTATTACAATAATAATTTACAAATTGTTACACGTTCACTTGCCCTGCTGCAACACATTTCTAATATATTCACCGACCACTGTGAAGGGTCTCTGTTCAAAATCCTCCTTTTGTTCCTTGGTCAAATGCACCTGATCACCTTGCAGGCGATTGAGTAGGGTCACACATACATCGGCTGCCTTAACACCCACATGACGGGTAAGGGCCGAAAACATGGTGGCTTCCATTTCAATATTGCGTACTCCCTTTGCAAAGGCCTGTTGTAGGAAGGCCATTTTATCCGATTCGGTGTAGTCGCAGCAGGCACCATCCAGGCGACCTTGACCTTCATAGAAACATTCCGCAGCCATGGTATTACCCCAAATAATTTCATAATCACGTTCATAGCTGGAATATTTCATTAGATCTTGGGCAACCTGTTCGTCGAATATGGCCGGGCGTACCACCCTTTTGCCCAAAATGGCCTGAAAAATAAAACAAAAATTATTTTATTAGAAATATTTTCTGAAAGACTATCTTAAGGTGAGGATTATCTTAAGGTTGAAAGACTATCTTAAGGTGTGGATTATTTAAAAAAAAATAAAAAAAAATTCTGAAGGGCTATCCATAGGCGTGGACTTTTTAAAGGAATAGTTTTTCAGGGCCTATACAAGGCGTGGACCTTTTAAAGGAATAGTTTTCAGGGCCTATACAAGGCGTGGATTTTTAAAGGAATAGTTTTTCAGGGCCTATACAAGGCGTGAATTTTTAAAGGAATAGTTTTTCAGGACCTACACAAGGCGTGGATTTTTAAAGGAATAGTTTTTCAGGGCCTATACAAGGCGTGAATTTTTAAAGGAATAGTTTTTCACGGCCTATACAAGGCGTGGATTTTTAAAGGAATAGTTTTTCAGGGCCTATACAAGGCGTGGATTTTTTTAAAGGAATAGTTTTTCACGGCCTATACAAGGCGTTGATTTTTTTAAAGGAATAGTTTTTCACGGCCTATACAAGGCGTGGATTTTTTAAAGGAATAGTTTTTCACGGCCTATAAAAGGCGTGGATTTTTTAAAGGAATAGTTTTTCACGGCCTATACAAGGCGTGGATTTTTTAAAGGAATAGTTTTTCACGGCCTATACAAGGCGTGGATTTTTTAAAGGAATAGTTTTTCACGGCCTATACAAGGCGTGGATTTTTTAAAGGAATAGTTTTTCACGGCCTATACAAGGCGTGGATTTTTTAAAGGAATAGTTTTTCACGGCCTATACAAGGCGTGGATTTTTTAAAGGAATAGTTTTTCACGGCCTATACAAGGCGTGGATTTTTAAAGGAATAGTTTTTCAGGGCCTATACAAGGCGTGGATTTTTAAAGGAATAGTTTTTCAGGGCCTATACAAGGCGTGGATTTTTAAAGGAATAGTTTTTCAGGGCCTATACAAGGCGTGGATTTTTAAAGGAATAGTTTTTCAGGGCCTATACAAGGCGTGGATTTTTAAAGGAATAGTTTTTCAGGGCCTATACAAGGCGTGGATTTTTAAAGGAATAGTTTTTCAGGGCCTATACAAGGCGTGGATTTTTTTTCAGGGCCTATACAAGGCGTGGATTTTTAAAGGAATAGTTTTTCAGGGCCTATACAAGGCGTGGATTTTTAAAGGAATAGTTTTTCAGGGCCTATACAAGGCGTGGATTTTTAAAGGAATAGTTTTTCAGGGCCTATACAAGGCGTGGATTTTTAAAGGAATAGTTTTTCAGGGCCTATACAAGGCGTGGATTTTTAAAGGAATAGTTTTTCAGGGCCTATACAAGGCGTGGATTTTTAAAGGAATAGTTTTTCAGGGCCTATACAAGGCGTGGATTTTTAAAGGAATAGTTTTTCAGGGCCTATACAAGGCGTGGATTTTTAAAGGAATAGTTTTTCAGGGCCTATACAAGGCGTGGATTTTTAAAGGAATAGTTTTTCAGGGCCTATACAAGGCGTGGATTTTTAAAGGAATAGTTTTTCAGGGCCTATACAAGGCGTGGATTTTTAAAGGAATAGTTTTTCAGGGCCTATACAAGGCGTGGATTTTTAAAGGAATAGTTTTTCAGGGCCTATACAAGGCGTGGATTTTTAAAGGAATAGTTTTTCAGGGCCTATACAAGGCGTGGATTTTTAAAGGAATAGTTTTTCAGGGCCTATACAAGGCGTGGATTTTTAAAGGAATAGTTTTTCAGGGCCTATACAAGGCGTGGATTTTTAAAGGAATAGTTTTTCAGGGCCTATACAAGGCGTGGATTTTTAAAGGAATAGTTTTTCAGGGCCTATACAAGGCGTGGATTTTTAAAGGAATAGTTTTTCAGGGCCTATACAAGGCGTGGATTTTTAAAGGAATAGTTTTTCAGGGCCTATACAAGGCGTGGATTTTTAAAGGAATAGTTTTTCAGGGCCTATACAAGGCGTGGATTTTTAAAGGAATAGTTTTTCAGGGCCTATACAAGGCGTGGATTTTTAAAGGAATAGTTTTTCAGGGCCTATACAAGGCGTGGATTTTTAAAGGAATAGTTTTTCAGGGCCTATACAAGGCGTGGATTTTTAAAGGAATAGTTTTTCAGGGCCTATACAAGGCGTGGATTTTTAAAGGAATAGTTTTTCAGGGCCTATACAAGGCGTGGATTTTTAAAGGAATAGTTTTTCAGGGCCTATACAAGGCGTGGATTTTTAAAGGAATAGTTTTTCAGGGCCTATACAAGGCGTGGATTTTTAAAGGAATAGTTTTTCAGGGCCTATACAAGGCGTGGATTTTTAAAGGAATAGTTTTTCAGGGCCTATACAAGGCGTGGATTTTTAAAGGAATAGTTTTTCAGGGCCTATACAAGGCGTGGATTTTTAAAGGAATAGTTTTTCAGGGCCTATACAAGGCGTGGATTTTTAAAGGAATAGTTTTTCAGGGCCTATACAAGGCGTGGATTTTTAAAGGAATAGTTTTTCAGGGCCTATACAAGGCGTGGATTTTTAAAGGAATAGTTTTTCAGGGCCTATACAAGGCGTGGATTTTTAAAGGAATAGTTTTTCAGGGCCTATACAAGGCGTGGATTTTTAAAGGAATAGTTTTTCAGGGCCTATACAAGGCGTGGATTTTTAAAGGAATAGTTTTTCAGGGCCTATACAAGGCGTGGATTTTTAAAGGAATAGTTTTTCAGGGCCTATACAAGGCGTGGATTTTTAAAGGAATAGTTTTTCAGGGCCTATACAAGGCGTGGATTTTTAAAGGAATAGTTTTTCAGGGCCTATACAAGGCGTGGATTTTTAAAGGAATAGTTTTTCAGGGCCTATACAAGGCGTGGATTTTTAAAGGAATAGTTTTTCAGGGCCTATACAAGGCGTGGATTTTTAAAGGAATAGTTTTTCAGGGCCTATACAAGGCGTGGATTTTTAAAGGAATAGTTTTTCAGGGCCTATACAAGGCGTGGATTTTTAAAGGAATAGTTTTTCAGGGCCTATACAAGGCGTGGATTTTTAAAGGAATAGTTTTTCAGGGCCTATACAAGGCGTGGATTTTTAAAGGAATAGTTTTTCAGGGCCTATACAAGGCGTGGATTTTTTAAGGAATAGTTTTTCAGGGCCTATACAAGGCGTGGATTTTTAAAGGAATAGTTTTTCAGGGCCTATACAAGGCGTGGATTTTTAAAGGAATAGTTTTTCAGGGCCTATACAAGGCGTGGATTTTTAAAGGAATAGTTTTTCAGGGCCTATACAAGGCGTGGATTTTTAAAGGAATAGTTTTTCAGGGCCTATACAAGGCGTGGATTTTTAAAGGAATAGTTTTTCAGGGCCTATACAAGGCGTGGATTTTTAAAGGAATAGTTTTTCAGGGCCTATACAAGGCGTGGATTTTTAAAGGAATAGTTTTTCAGGGCCTATACAAGGCGTGGATTTTTAAAGGAATAGTTTTTCAGGGCCTATACAAGGCGTGGATTTTTAAAGGAATAGTTTTTCAGGGCCTATACAAGGCGTGGATTTTTAAAGGAATAGTTTTTCAGGGCCTATACAAGGCGTGGATTTTTAAAGGAATAGTTTTTCAGGGCCTATACAAGGCGTGGATTTTTAAAGGAATAGTTTTTCAGGGCCTATACAAGGCGTGGATTTTTAAAGGAATAGTTTTTCAGGGCCTATACAAGGCGTGGATTTTTAAAGGAATAGTTTTTCAGGGCCTATACAAGGCGTGGATTTTTAAAGGAATAGTTTTTCAGGGCCTATACAAGGCGTGGATTTTTAAAGGAATAGTTTTTCAGGGCCTATACAAGGCGTGGATTTTTAAAGGAATAGTTTTTCAGGGCCTATACAAGGCGTGGATTTTTAAAGGAATAGTTTTTCAGGGCCTATACAAGGCGTGGATTTTTTTTAAAGGAATAGTTTTTCAGGGCCTATACAAGGCGTGGATTTTTAAAGGAATAGTTTTTCAGGGCCTATACAAGGCGTGGATTTTTAAAGGAATAGTTTTTCAGGGCCTATACAAGGCGTGGATTTTTAAAGGAATAGTTTTTCAGGGCCTATACAAGGCGTGGATTTTTAAAGGAATAGTTTTTCAGGGCCTATACAAGGCGTGGATTTTTAAAGGAATAGTTTTTCAGGGCCTATACAAGGCGTGGATTTTTAAAGGAATAGTTTTTCAGGGCCTATACAAGGCGTGGATTTTTAAAGGAATAGTTTTTCAGGGCCTATACAAGGCGTGGATTTTTAAAGGAATAGTTTTTCAGGGCCTATACAAGGCGTGGATTTTTAAAGGAATAGTTTTTCAGGGCCTATACAAGGCGTGGATTTTTAAAGGAATAGTTTTTCAGGGCCTATACAAGGCGTGGATTTTTAAAGGAATAGTTTTTCAGGGCCTATACAAGGCGTGGATTTTTAAAGGAATAGTTTTTCAGGGCCTATACAAGGCGTGGATTTTTAAAGGAATAGTTTTTCAGGGCCTATACAAGGCGTGGATTTTTAAAGGAATAGTTTTTCAGGGCCTATACAAGGCGTGGATTTTTAAAGGAATAGTTTTTCAGGGCCTATACAAGGCGTGGATTTTTAAAGGAATAGTTTTTCAGGGCCTATACAAGTATTTCTATCAAAAGAGGAGCTCTTTGCCTTTCAAACTTACAATTTCATGTTCATTCCTTAAATAGCCATTATATGCCTCCTTGGATACAACAACCGTACCAGGATTCACACCCACACCACCACTGGTGCCCAAACGAATAAATACCGGATCTTTGCACTGGGCATAATGTACCAATTTCAGCAATTCATGTAAAAGGACACTCATGGTGCTCATACCTACACCATGCGAACAACAGAGGACCGGTCCAACCTACATAACACAAAAAATATTTTTTTATTTTAAAATTGTAATCGGTTATTTAAAGGTCTTACCTTATACATGGCATAACGATTTCCAGCTTCACTAATATCCACCAACTCACCTACTTTATCGTCGAGTCCAAGTATGTGGCGTAAATATTTGGCCAGGGCCAGCATACGATTTTTGGTACCACCCAGACAAACAAACTGAAGGAACATATTAAAAAATATATTTTTTAAGAATTTTACAAAACATTTTAAATATTTTGTAGGGTCCCAAAATGTTACTACCAAGTTTGTATTGGACCCTATTTTTAATCCATTTTTTTTTTTCAACCTTATCTTCTCACCTTTACATCACCATATTGCTGTATTATTTCTGTTGGATTCTGTGTATCCGCCACATTTATATTGATGTGATATAAAAAATCTGAAGTCATGGTATTTAAATGGGGATTGTTTACATTCGGATTGCTGAAAGAATTGCAACAGATTTATCGGAGAGGGTCAGTAATCTTTGAGGTGCAGTTCAAATAAACAGAATTTTATTACCTTTTGGTCATTTTGTTGTTGTTGTCGGTGTTCTTATTTTTATTGTTGCTTTAAAAAAATGTCTGGAAATATGAAAAAAAAATTATATTTTTTTAATGGCCCATATAAACAAAATCGAATTTTTAAACAAAAGATGGTAAAGGAACTTCGTTGGAAGTAGTCAAGGTCACCTTCAAAAAAATACACACTTTACAACATATTCTTCAAGGACTATAAATAGGCGTCGATTTAAAAAAAAATTTTTTTCAAGAACTATTAATAGGAGTGGATTCTTTCAAAAATTAATTAATGACTGTTTTTAATCTATTTTATATAGGGGCTATCCCCAGGCGTGGATTTTTATACCCTTATGTCTTTGAGCATATGTTTGTAACAGGCAAAAGGAAACGAAATACACCCACGGATCCTTTTGAGAATATGCATAGAATCACTTTTTGAATCGATTTATGCATGTCCGTCCGTCTGTTGATGTTAAATTGTAAACAAATCATTTATCATCCGATTTGGATGAAATTTGGCACAGCCCATTTATTTGACTCAAGAACAAACCATATTGAAATTGGGAAAAATCGGTTCAGATTTAGATATAGCTCCCATATATATTTTCTTCCGATTTTAGGTAAATGGTCCACCAAAGTCCCTATATATCTTTCGATGTCCACGAAATTTGGCACAGCGTATTGAATTAAGTCTGGAATGATGTGTGCTAAGTTTCGTGAAAATCGGTTTAGATTTAGATATAGCTCCCATATTTAATTTCGTCCGATTTAAGGTAAATTGTGCACCAAAGCCCTTATATATCTTTCGATTTGCACGAAATTTGGCATATCGTACTGAATCAAGTCTAGAAAGATGTGTGTTAAATTTCGTGAAAATCGGTTCAGATTTAGATATAGCTCCCATATGTAATTTCGTCCGATTTAAGGTAAATGGTGTGCCAAAGTCCCTATATATCTTTCGATTTGCACGAAATTTGGCACAGCGTAATGAATTAGGTCTGGAATGATGTGTGTTAAGTTTCGTGAAAATCGGTTCAGATTTAGATATAGCTCCCATATATAATTTCGTCCGATTTTAGGTAAATGGTGCACCAAAGTCCCTATATATCTTACGATTTGCACAAAATATAGGACAGCGTATTGAACTAAGTCTGGAATGATGTGTGTTAAGTTTCGTGAAAATCGGTCTAGGTTTAGATATAACTCCCATAAATAGTTTCGTCCGATCTTATGTAAATGGTGCACCAAAGTCCCTATATATCTTACGATTTGCACAAAATATAGGACAGCGTATTGAACTAAGTCTGGAATGATGTGTGTTAAGTTTCGTGAAAATCGGTCTAGGTTTAGATATAACTCCCATAAATAGTTTCGTCCGATCTTATGTAAATGGTGTACCAAAGTCGCTATATATCTTTCGATTTTCACAAAATTTGGCATGGCATAATGAATTGAACCAAAGTGGTAGTCATCCCCAGGCGTGGATTTTTTAAATCTATTTTATAAAGGGGCTATCCCCAGACGTGGATTTTTTACATCTATTTTATAAAGGGGCTATCCCCAGGCGTGGATTTTTTACATCTATTTTATAAAGGGGCTATCCCTAGGCGTGGATTTTTTAAATCTATTTTATAAAAAGGCTATCCCTAGGCGTGGATTTTTTAAATCTATTTTATAAAGGGGCTATCCCTAGGCGTGGATTTTTTAAATCTATTTTATAAAGGGGCTATCCCTAGGCGTGGATTTTTTAAATCTATTTTATAAAGGGAAAAAATATGAAAAAATATTCTTTAAAAAAATCCACGCCTTAGATAGACCCTGAAAAAATATTCTTTAAAAAAATCCACGCCTAAGATAGACCCTGAAAAAATATTCTTTAAAAAAACCACGCCTTAGGTAGGCCCTGCAAAAATATTCTTTAAAAAAATCCACGCCTTAGATAGGCCCTGAAAAAATATTCTTTAAAAAATCCACGCCTTAGATAGGCCCTGAAAAAATATTCATTAAAAAATCCACGCCTTAGATAGACCCTGAAAAAATATTCTTTAAAAAATCCACGCCTTAGATAGGCCCTGAAAAAATATTCTTTAAAAAATCCACGCCTTAGATAGAACCTGAAAAATATTCTTTAAAAAAATCTACGCCTGGTATATGCCCTGAAAAAATATTCTTTAAAAAATCTACGCCTGGTATATGCCCTGAAAAAATATTCTTTAAAAACATCCACGCCTTAGATAGGCCCTGAAAAAATATTCTTTAAAAAATCCCCGCCTTAGATAGGCCCTGACAAAATATTCTTTAAAAAATCCAGGCCTTAGATAGGCCCTGAAAAAATATTCTTTAAAAAATCCAGGCCTTAGATAGGCCCTGAAAAAATATTCTTTAAAAAATCCACGCCTTAGATAGGCCCTGAAAAAATATTCTTTAAAAAAATCCACGCCTTAGATAGGCCCTGAAAAAATATTCTTTAAAAAATCCAGGCCTTAGATAGGCCCTTAAAAAATATTCTTTAAAAAAATCCACGCCTTAGATAGGCCCTGAAAAAATATTCTTTAAAAAAAATCCACGCCTTAGATAGGCCCTGAAAAAATATTCTTTAAAAAAATCCACGCCTTAGATAGGCCCTGAAAAAATATTCTTTAAAAAATCTACGCCTGGTATATGCCCTGAAAAAATATTCTTTAAAAACATCCACGCCTTAGATAGGCCCTGAAAAAATATTCTTTAAAAAATCCCCGCCTTAGATAGGCCCTGACAAAATATTCTTTAAAAAATCCAGGCCTTAGATAGGCCCTGAAAAAATATTCTTTAAAAAATCCAGGCCTTAGATAGGCCCTGAAAAAATATTCTTTAAAAAATCCACGCCTTAGATAGGCCCTGAAAAAATATTCTTTAAAAAAATCCACGCCTTAGATAGGCCCTGAAAAAATATTCTTTAAAAAATCCAGGCCTTAGATAGGCCCTTAAAAAATATTCTTTAAAAAAATCCACGCCTTAGATAGGCCCTGAAAAAATATTCTTTAAAAAAAATCCACGCCTTAGATAGGCCCTGAAAAAATATTCTTTAAAAAAATCCACGCCTTAGATAGGCCCTGAAAAAATATTCTTTAAAAAATCCACGCCTTAGATAGGCCCTGAAAAAATATTCTTTAAAAAAATCCACGCCTTAGATAGGCCCTGAAAAAATATTCTTTAAAAAATCCAGGCCTTAGATAGGCCCTGAAAAAATATTCTTTAAAAAAATCCACGCCTTGCGTTGACAGGATACTTTAAAAAATATTCTTTAAAAAATCCAAGCCTTAGATAGGCCCTGAAAAAATATTCTTTAAAAAATCCACGCCTTAGATAGGCCTGAAAAAATATTCTTTAAAAAATCCAAGATAGGCCCTGAAAAAATATTCTTTAAAAAATCCCCGCCTTGGGTAGGCCCTGAAAAAATATTCTTTAAAAAATCCACGCCTTAGATAGGCCCTGAAAAAATATTCTTTAAAAAATCCAGGCCTTAGATAGGCCCTGAAAAAATATTCTTTAAAAAAATCCACGCCTTAGATAGGCCCTGAAAAAATATTCTTTAAAAAAATCCACGCCTTAGATAGGCCCTGAAAAAATATTCTTTAAAAAATCCACGCCTTAGATAGGCCCTTATTCTTTAAAAAAATCCACACCTTATAGGCCCT